>NW_003298915.1:38586-107837 GCF_000151645.1 Tuber melanosporum
ATTGCGAAAAAAAAATATATAAAAAAATACCAGTTTGATGAGATCCAATACCCCCCCCCCCCCCCGTTGAGTGAGGGCTGATATCGTTGAGGGGGTACTCGAGTATCGACGTGGGTGACGGGACAGCAAGGATTAAGAAATCCACGCCAATACCTAGATTTTTTAATCCTTGTGTGTCCCGTCTCCTAAATCTATCGCTGGGTACAAGTAAAGATAGGGGGCACCGGTTACCCGGACCGGAAAAAAAAAAAAAAAAAAAAAAAAAACCGAAATCTCGAAAGGGCGAGGGTTGGATAAGAATTATAGCAACAACACACACCCTTTAGACTAGTCCAACCGGATAGGAGGATGTGGACAGTTGTGAAAGGAGAACTACCGGTAGTTCTGCTGCAAGGTTCCATGGCCGAGTAACACCACGGTCGCTCTAATAACAATGGGAAGAAGAACACTTTTTTTGTCAACCCCTTTAACCGGTCGTTTAATAGTGGATAACTTAACATGTAACGGTATGTTGCAAAGATGCCCACATGAGGAATCCTTGGCGCCAAGGATCTGCACTCACACTGTTGCCCCTCCCTCCCCTCGACGGGGACTTGCATTAAAATGTTTGGATAACCGGGACTCTGCGAAAATAGGCGGGTAAATTAAACAAGTGTAGTTTCTACAGTACTCGAGTTCAGTACAGTACTCGTATTGGGCTACTGCTATCTACACCTACGGTACTCGTACAGTACGGGTACTGTGCTCTGCCGGTCGGCAAGCCATTGTGCGATTGGGATACCATAGGAGTGACTCGCCCGGGCCTAAGGAGGCGGCGGCAAGCTCCGTTTTTTTTCCCATCAACGGGGTCTTACTGTGGCAGCTATCCGCTCCACCTATCATCACATTGGCGAAGAATAAATCGACTTGGCTACGATGCCGACAGAACAGCACTTTCCATGACTTACAAACACCCCATACTGTACTGTACTCATCACAGAAAAATAAAATATAAAAAAATAGATGGATCCAATCATAATCCTCTCCTCACATAATATATATATATAACACAAACAATACGGTAACTAAACAGCATCAATCCCTCCCCCCTCCCCCGCCAATACCTCCCTCTCTAACAGCACCTCGCCCACCTCCCTCAGCAAACCGCGAAGCCGGCTCTCCAGCTCCTCCCTCCTGAGAACGTTCTCCTGCAGTCGCTCCATCTCCGCTTTGTACTTCTCCATGGCGTGCAGTTCCGCCCACTTCTGTCTCCGCTCTTCCACCGCGTGCTGTCGCTCGGTGGGATTGGCCGTGCCGGATGGCTTGCTTAGCGGTTGGAGGGCGGTCAGGCGTGCGGTTGTGGCGGCGAAATAATTGTTGAGCAGGTGCAGCTCCGACTGCGCGTATGAGCGCAGGGAAGTTAGCGAGCTTTCGCTGTTGGAGATTGTTCCCAGGAGGGACACGTAGTGGTGCAGTGCTGGGGCGTTTGGAGGGTGCAGGAGGTGTTTCTGTTGACCGGGCTGCGAGGTCTAGTTAGTCGGGTGAGCGAGACGGGGAGGAGGAGGGAGTACCGTACCATTTTTTCCGTACTAAGAGGGTGGTTTGCTTCGAATATAAAGGGACCGGCCTTTCCAGAAGAGAATAAAGAAGGGAAGATTAAGATTTAAAAACTTTTTTGGTGGTGAAAGGGGTCTCTCTCTCTTCATTGATATATACTCCACCATTCTTGGCAATAGGAGATGTGTTCGTAGTTTCGAAGCAGATCCGAGACGTTTCGAGCATTGAAAAACACCCCCTCAGGGGGTAACACCTGGGTAAGGATGTTTGTGCCAGGATGGAGCTCAGGTCCGACAACACTTCTTACGAGTAGTCATTTAGCGCCCCGGTTTTGGAACGGTTAACCGAGGGAATACCGGTAGCCTATCATAATTGTGTCTTACAGTATTGGAAAGGTGGGATTCGTGATTACCAGGGAAGTCGGTCTACTTCGGGGGGCCACGGTCGGTGAGGCCGTGTGATATTGCCGACATTATGGGTGAGAGTATTATATCATAGATAGGGGCTTTCAAGTCAGGAGATTCAATCTTCTTCCTCATATTGCCCAAATCATTAAGCCGTTATCCCACTTTCTCTCTTCCGAGCTCTCATCATCATCCGAGTCTTCACCAAGACTGCTTAGTTTCCTAGTGCCCGAGCAAGTGGCCATCACCACGCCCCCTGGATGAATCGCAACACCGCTGACTACATCGTCATGAGCTTTCCACTCAAACCCCTTCTCGCCCTTCCCACCCGTCCCCCAGACGCTAACCATCCCACCAATCCCACCAGATACCACTTCCCCCTCGAGCGAATACGCGATATCAACCCCTATCCTCTGATTTGTCTGCGCCATCCTCCCCTCAAGGCTCTCCACCTTCTCGCCAGCAACGCGAACATCGTAAACGGATATCACGTCACTCTTCCTCTCAACAACATGTAGATACCTCCCACATTTACTCCATAACAATTGCGTAATACCACCGCCCTCGCCATCAACCGTGAACACGCCGATGGTGCTTCCACTCCCGCAATCATCATAGAGCCCCACCTGGCGTGAGAGCGTCCCGGCAGCAAGAACCCCATTATCGATAGCCAGAGCCGAGACAACCCCCTTCATAGTCTCACCGGTCTGCACGCTCCGTCGCGTCGGGATAGTTTTAAGATCTAGATACGGCCCCTCGCCGGGCCGCTGAAGGTCAAAGAAGGATATCTGGGAAGTGGCTCCGGCGATAAACTTGTTTGCGTCTTTGGGCGTGAAAAGCATCGACTGAGGGGAGAGGTACTTTTCGGTTTGCGGGTTGATGAGCGGGTAAGAAGCGCGGGTGTTTGATACGAGGAGGTCGTGTAGATGGATCGGGTGGTCGCGCGTGGACTTCAGGAAACAGCAGGTCGCCGGGTCGGCGAGGGACATGGAGGGGTAAATCGCGAGGCATGATACCGGTTCCGCGGACGCGGTTTGCGAGTACGGCGTTAGGGATTTCGGCGCATCGGAAGGGTCAAGAAGATCCACCGGTCTTTTTTTATTTTTTTCCACGGAAGTGTCAGCACAGAATCAAGCAAGGTGATACGAGGAGAAGTAGGAGGAATATCTTTACAGGACAAACGTGCGGAGAATGTTGTCCTCGCTGTTTGAAAGGACACATGTTCCATCCGGGGACCACTGCGCGCTCTTGAAGAGATTACTCTCATGTGGATTTCCTAGGCCTGACCATTTTTGCACGGACAATTCCCTGGCAGAGGTTTCGGCGACAGTGCAATTATAGGTTGTCCCCGTAGAAGCGACAAGTTTCGGAGGTTTTAAGAGGGACATTTGTTGTTAAGACAGGGTGGGTGTGCAATTGATGCGGCTCTTCGAAAGCTTATCACGACTCCCGCCCGAGCCCTCTACTTAACCCCAAGTTAGGCACCGATCAGGTCCAATTTCAGGAACGACACCGACACCCACTTGTCTGATTTTAGATATCAATTATTATTATTATGATAAAACAATTATTATTACAGAACCTCGTTGCAAATGAAATAGTGGGATACCAAATAATGCGGTAACCCAACTTTCAGGCCCCCAAATTGATTCTTGTTTCCATCAAAATTGTCGATATCATAGGTGTAGGATAGCTGATGTTTTTAGTATCATATTGCTTGTATTCTGCTCCTTTCGGATGTCTTATCATTCCTTCGAATATCATTAGGAAATGGGCAATGACTGTGTGATGATAGATAGGCCCTCGGTAAACCCTAGCTCTATCTTTGGAGAAGGCCTATACTGCCGTCATCTTTTCCCATTCGACCGGGGTGCTCACCGGCTTTGTTAATCTTCTTCTCCTTCTTCTCCTTCTTTCGGGGGAGAGATTTATGATACAAGATGCCAATCGTGTTGCAAAGGCTGAATATCAAGGTTCACTCTGTGAGCGCATTACCGTGCTGTGAAAGGGTTTAAAATACCATCGACTGTAGGGGTATAATAACAATATTATGTCAAATATTCGGTACTGTACAGTACTCGTACAGTACTTGTACAGGTACAAAACCATCGCATGCAATTTTTGATCCCGCCAGCACCAAGACGTAAATTTGCACCGTCAGAACGATGAATATCCATCCACTCCTAACGAGTTAAGCGAAAAAGGCTACCCTTTTTTAAGAAAGCAATTCTACCTGTAAGGGACGCTTAAAATTGTAGAAAAAATTAAAAAGAAAAAAAAATATCGAAGGTTTCCTGCAATTTTTACAATTCTTCTCGATTGAATCGTGACTAGATCAAGTGTGTTGAAAATCACATTCTTCCATCATGATTCTGTCTTGGTGTGGCAGGTGGGTGAGGTCAAAGACTGCATTGATGGAACGCGATGGTATATCAGACATACGAGTACTAGTACAGTACCGGTATACCCCTGGGATCGATGGCATTTTAAACCCTTTCTCCGTATTACTGCAGTCGGTTTAGGGAAGGATCAACCAGCATTCATATCATAGGAAAATGGTATTATTCATCGCTATCCTAATGCCTTTCAACAATCCACGTCCCCTGACCGATGGTCCCCGTTCGACTGCTACCGGTAGCTGTAGGCTCGGAGGTGGGTGCCCTCTTTCCCGCACTCAACACTACCGGTATTGGTGTTTGCACCTCTATGGTCTGGGGAACTATCGAGTCTGCCAACTGTTGATGCAGGAAGTCCGACGGGTGGAAAAGGGACTATGCATGTGATGGAAGACCACCGGAGACCTTGATAGAAGTTATTCGAAGAGAAGGAACGACAGTAGTAAGGAAGCAGGAAATGGATGGAATGCAGGAAGCATAGGATAGAGGTTCCTGGTTGATGGAAATGGATGGTTGGTTGTTTCCTTGTGGGGGGTTGCAGAGAATAGTTTCATCTTTGGTTTTGGTGGAAAGTTTCGGAAAGGAAGAGGCTCATGTGGTTATGAGGAGAATTTCCTTTGTGCTTTCTATTTATATTTGTCTTTTCCACCGATGTGGTGAGAGAAGAGTCAGGCATCGTTTTTCCTCAGATCAATATCATTGAATTTTACCGTTTACCCCCGCTGTGCACAATAGTCTCACTAAGACGAACACTCACTAGGGGTAAGTGCTGCGCGGGAAGGGCGAGGCAATCGCATCTCTTCCCTTCAAGGCGCTGTGGTATCCCTATGGCGCATATGATGCGTTGGCCGTTTACCGGCACATGATTCTGGTCTTCTGTCAGTGTACAGTACAGTACGGTATACCGCCTCTACACCATGGTCCGTTGTGAGGGATTTCGTTGTGGGAGGGGATGTGCTCTAATTCCCATCGAGGTGGCGCCGTTAACAGGATACCGGTATACTGTACGAGTAAGTGGTGGTGACATAAAACCAAGAGGATCAGGGTGGGGGATATGGGCATCTGGAGCGGGAGGGTGGATTCAACCGTGCCTGACGATGGGTATAGGAAGGTATCATACAGCACCTATGTTTTGTATGTTATAAGACACGAGTCGCTCACACCGCTAGTGTAACATACAAAACTTAGGCGCTGTACCTCCGTAGAAGATAGTTGTGTACGGCAGACGGCTTGGGATTTTTCGTTTAATGCGTTTTCTTTGGCCGTTCTAAATGATATGCCGTGTTGTGCTTGTTTGCCTCTTCAGAAGCCCCGGTTTATTTGGTAGGGGCGCAGCACCGACTATAACCAGAGGGATCACGGTTAGCCAATATCCGGACCACTTCCGCAACCCCAGCAGTCAAGCCCAAATTCTCCCTCACAAAAACCAACTCCCTCCGCACAAACAGTCCCAAGAACCTTCCAACCCTTTGGCTGAAGCCGACAAACAGAAACTGCACTTTTATTGATAGGCCCATTTGTGGCGCAACATGGTAGTATCACGGACCAGCCCGAGCGGCCTTCAGCACCAGTACCGTATTCGGCTATGATAAGCGCAACGGAGACATTCACTTTCAATCGACATTCCGCCCGGGGTCGAAAAAGCTTTTTTTTATTGTGCAGTTTCGGGTGGGTCTGCCAGATTCGCATGCGAAAAGAGTCGAGAAACACCAAAAGTCCTCAACTCGAAAACTTGCATAAACCTTTTTCAATTCCGGGGCTGGATGGCTCCGATAAGAGAGATCAGAGCCGATGTTGTGTCTTCGGCTGTATCCGTTCTTGCACTTGAGTGAGCCTGGTTGGCGTACCGGTATCCTGTGTGCGACGGCGAGTCAACACAACCCCTGGATGGCGAATGTCCCTTGCTTGCTCATCCTGGAGCGCTGTGCTCGAATAGATGTCCCCAGCTACGGCACTCGTATCATACTCGTACAATACAGTACTTGTACCGTACTGTATCGCAATGGCCTGAATTTCGGGATAGGGGAGGAAGCTGGTTCGTGATCCTCGCGCCACAAATTGGATTGCCCCTGCCAATATTAATGCCTTATTTCAAACGGTCGAATTGAGGCCTGTGTGATTCCTTCAGCCTGCGAGAAAAGGTTCTTAAAATACCATCGATTTCGGGGGTATGTGTTTAATGCACAGGTACTGTACCATGACATATTATACCATCGGTAGGGGTGGTGGAAAGAAACACGGTCCCCATGGGCGTTTTGACACTTTCTGTCCAGGAGATGTCTTGGCAGATGCCCCTGAAAAAGGGGTTCAAAAATAGAAATTTTTCTTGGTTGAATTGTGACTGGATAAAGTGTCTTGAGAAAGCTGTACTGTAATTACACGTACTTGTATTCTCTTAAAGTATCGTGAGGTCAAAGGTTCTGCCCTCTTTAGGGCAGAACATTTCCAAAACCGGCAAAGGAGGGTCTGAGTTTCGGACACGGGGACCGTCTTTATTTCCTCCACCCTACCGATGGTATGTAATGTCTCCACCCTAACAGCTGTCAATTAGCCTCGTTAGCCCGCTCTCAACCCCAAATCCATTGTCTAGAGAGATCAAATTCTTCCAATGCAGAACCAAATTCCAACAAGGTAACACGTTACCCTTGCTTCCCGGTCCAGCGAGTGCGAGAGCTGGCACCCAATTTTATACAGCGGGGTTTGATATCCAATGACCGAGATCCGTGATGGTCGGTGCCACTCGAGCCGAAGCTACTCGAGCACTGAAAGTGTCAAACAATCCATCGTCCCTGCATAGTTACTTTATAGCACGTGATGGCGATCAGGTACGCGTTTGTTGCTGTATCCCTCAGTGTCTCTGAAACAGTCGGCGATACAAGGATAAATAAATTATATTGAATGAAACAGTCAAATTCGGCCACTCTACGCCCGTCCAGGGGGGGACTTGAGTTTTGTGATTTGTTGAGAATATTGGGCTCAACGAGAGCACTGAGTCATTTGAGCACTGAAAATAAACGAAAATCCTGCTAACTGCCGTCGGATATGACCCTAGCGTCCGGTAATCTATGGAAACCGGGGGATAATACCCTAATACTGTGCTTCCGAGAGTTCCCAATCCACCTCCCCAGTATATTCCGCAAGCAAAACCCGTTCAACAATTCGTCCTCTTGAGAAGTTTGCGTCCTCCGGCCAGTACGGCAATTCCATCCTAGCGCCAGCAGTACTCCATGGTTCCTGGATTCGAGACAGTAGGAACCTCTTTTCAGTTTGCGTGGCCGAGCTTTATTTGTCCTCTCGCGTTGCCTAGAATGTCGCGACGCTAGAAAATACCGTACCGTTAAAACACAGTAACCTATCGCTGTGACCACCACAACCCCTAAGGAGCATTGACAGTTCGAGAGAGCTGAATAAAACCCCCTTCATTTCTTGGCCATCGAACATCCACTTGGCCAGGTTTAGTAATGATCTCTGAAATGCCTGTTGGCGGTCCTCCAAAGGGGTGGTTGGCCCGGGGTGCAAATCTCCACCCAAACGACGATCATCTATCATACCTTTTACCCCGCTAGTCCACCATGACTAGCGAGATGTGGTCAGGGCTTTCGCAAATGACAATGAAGTAGGACTAGGGTTGCTCACAGTCTGGCTTCCCGGAACCCTACCCCACCGAGTAGCGGGCCAGCCGTGGTCTACTTGTATGCATACCGGTATTTGTGTGATATCATACGATGGATTGACTTTGGCTGGAATTGTGCTGTCGGGTTTAGGTATTCTTGTGTCGGTATACGTTTGGCCCGAGTCCCCTGCCCTTTCCAGTGATGGCATAAAACGTGCTAACTTTCACCAATAACTTCAGTTGATCCTCCAAAGTTTGTCACCGTCCATGGATATTCTAATGCTTGCAAGCTACATTTTTCCACTCGTGCGGCTACTATGCTCCAGTCATATCCTAAGCCATAGTACTAGTAGCTTAGCCGGAGATGGTAAGTCACCCGCTCTCACTCGGGATTCCGTACTTTTCTTGTTTTACATCTCCAGGAGAGAAACCCTTCTCCCGCCCTGGGTCTAAACCCTGTCTGGGCATTGGCCTTCTTATTTCCATATGGGACCCACCTTTTCTATATGATATCGTACTTTCCCCCACATGGAACGACTGTTGTCTTCTTAATCGCCCTCGTCAACACATTCCATTTCTTCCTTCACTCGCTTTCTCACACTCATTTTCTGGGCCTTCTCAACCCACTCCAAGTTTTTCGCTCACTTCCCTCATGGGATTCCCCTCTTTACTATCCTAAATATTTTCCAAAATGCACTCCTACATTTTTATAATGCTGGCCTCGTCCGCTGCGGCGCACCAGATGATGACTTCCATGTCGGTATTGGGCCGCTCTTTCGGCGACGGCACGTGTCTCAGGGTCCCGCCAAACACTAACCCACTGGTCTCTCTCACCAATAAATCGATTGTCTGTAACGTCGGTGGCGACAGGGCTGTTGGTAGAATCTGTGATGTTGATGGTACTCCTGCTCTGTCTCCTTGCGCCCTGTTTTCACTGATCATATGTGACTAACTTTGTTGGAAAAAGCCGGCCAAGAAATTACTTTTACCTGGAGGACATGGCCGGATGGGAGCAGGAATGATCCCATTTCCGAATCCCACATGGGTCCCTGCGCTGTGTATATGAAGAAAGTTAATTCTTTCAATGATGCCATCGAAGGGAATGGGTGGTTCAAGATTTGGCATAAGGGTTATGAGAATGGAATGTTTTGTGCCGAGGAATTGAGGAGGAATGGAGGAATTATGAGTGCGACAGTGCCGAAAGATCTCGCTGCGTATGTTCGCCCTCCCGGGCGGATATTGCTGAACGCTAACAGACCGCAGCGGCGAGTACTTGATTCGCGCTGAAATGCTAGCCCTCCACCAAGCCGTGAGCATGTTGTCATCAATGAATTAGAGAATAAAGCTAACACACTTTAAAGCAAAACATCGGCGGCGCCCAATGGTACGTCACTTGCGGCCAACTGCACGTTTATTCCACCGGCGGGAATGCCCGCCCACCGACCGTTTCCATCCCTGGCCATACAACCCCTAACCATTCGGGCGTGCACTACAACCTGTGGGCACAGCCGCTCTCACTCCCGTACCGCATACCCGGTCCGGAACCGTACGTGCCCTCATCTGCCGGTGGCGGCCGGCGCGCCGGCTCTGTCCGCCCACCGCAGCTTTGCCCTGTCTCGAACGCAAACTGGTGCGCACGCCCCGTGCCCGGATTCTCCGACGAGGCAGGATGTTACCGCAGTTCGGGCGACTGCTGGGCACAGGTTCAGACTTGTTACCGGGAGGCCCCTGCAACAGGGAATAAGGGGTGCAAGGAGTGGGAGAATATTTGCGAGGGGTATAATGTTTACTGTGCGAAATGTGGAGCTGAGCGGAGTTGTAATGGGGGGTTTCCGGGGAAGAGGAGAGTGAGGAGACATTCTTCTGTCGGCGAGGGCAAGTTTTGAAGGAGCGGGGTGTGCCATCCAGCTGGTGTGTAGGCGTAGTAATGCCGAGAATGAAAGGTTCCTAATCTTACTGTATCACCTTTAAGCACTAGCCCACATTCCGGAGTGAAACAAAATTACCCTGACAACAGCCATGTTGAAAGTCTCGCGATGATGCAGAGCGGAGTTTGCAATCCTATTATTTGGGGTTGGCTTCCCAAAACCTAAAAAACTTGAGAGCTAGATGAACACTTACGGTTGGCCATTTGACAATAGAAATCGGGCGAGGGGCGCCGACATTCCGAGAATGAGAATGGTCCTCGGAAGGAGCACAATCGTTTGCGACACACTGTTTTGCTTGAGAACGAAACCTTCATGCCCGTGGGTGCGGATGAGTTTCTACGACTATGCTAGGTATGTTATCACAGCGATCTGCTCATTTAAGCTTGGGGTTCCCCCCTAATTTGCAGCAACTTATTCTGGTCTAATATTCTGAACCAGTATGTCATCAGGTTTAGGTTAGCGCTTGCATTAGAAAAGCGCTATATTAACGGAGAGAAGGGTAAAAGTTGTTGGATGGATGGAGATTGATTGATCAATAATAAACAAAAGAGGGGGGATAGTGATGGGCCACCAACACTTCGGGGTGATAACACGATATTGTGTGGTGGGTTGGACTTGGATAATTGATCAGGACCTGGTCATCCGCCCCACTAGGTTATCATACCGGTATGGCTCCGGAAAGCTACACTCCTTAGTCAATCATACCAGTTTTCCTGCGGAAAGTGTGATCGCCTGCCTGCTGTCATTTCCCATCCTCATAAGCTTGGGTGATAATCACTCCCAACGCAAAGTTACTAGTGTCAGTTTCGAGTTTTATCAACTGTCCTGAATCGAAATGTGCTAGGCCTCTTATTTTACAATAGAGGTTGCTGACAAATATATTGCATACCTGACACTGAGGGTCTATGCCTACTTTAGTTTGTCAATTATAATGCCGCTATTACTCTAAGCAGTGTTCGCAGGCGGCTAGGCAGGCCCGCATATAGCCTGCAGATATACAACCTGGCAAGCCCAGGCCAATGTGAAACCGACCTGGGCTTCGTAGGCCAGGACCTTTGAAAGCCTGCTGGTTTCATAGATACTTGGCGGCACGGCCCGGCTTTGGGCATCTACCATCGGTCTAGTAAAAATTTTGTTAGTGTGTGGTAGACATCTGAAGATGCCCGCAGATATCTGGAGATGCCTGAAGTTCTATATAGGTATTCGCTAATATCCATGCATAATCTGAAGATATCTGCAGTCGGCTCAGCTCCGGGATATGCGAATTGAAATCAAAAAAGGAATATTCCCACACTCCCCAGCTAATACATTTATCATAGTGGCAGTTTATTCTCGAGTACAGATGACATTTGAAGCGGTACTCCTGTATTTGCGCAGTATTTGGTGTACTCGGTTTGAGGTGCACTGAGAACTTCAAACCCCCCCAGTAGGAACGAAGTTCTATCCAAGATCTATACAATAGCAGCTGTAGCACCTCAAGCGAATGTCAGGGGATTTACATATGTGGTGTAGCTGTCCGTCCGAGATCTTCAGCACAGTGTTCCCTCCTGTCGGTGGCGCCCTGCACTAAACCATGCCAGGATCGGTCACAGACCAGTCTGTATAAAAAGATAGCATAATAATATTATTGTTATAGTGGGACTCAGATAGGATGGATACGTGTTTTGCGAAGATAAAGTTCCACCATATTTGGGAATTGGAGCAAAATTACCCTTGCTATAGTTCTTCTGTAAAGTTTCCTCAGTGGGAAGTCTTTGATGCTGCTCGTTTGCAGAAGAACACACTCCACCGATCGTGCTATAGTTCAAACAAAAGCTTCAAAGTATTTTGTTACTTTGTTCTTGGTGTTTAGTTTTTCTATTCACGGCCGAGGTTTTCGCCGTTCAGCAGTTGCTGTTTAGCGGATCAGCCAAAAAGCGATTCACCTTGTATCACTCGGTTTTGACCAGTCCGACCGATGCTGGTCCAGTCAGTTCCATCAACCACAACTCTCCAGTCGGTCTACTTTGCCCATCGGACTAGACCTGATTTTGACATTTCACTAGTCCAGTCCAGTCCTCCGCAGACCAATCAGAACCCTAGTTCTTTTACGGGTAAGAAACGATTTGTTGCTCAACTGGATTAATTGATCATAACTGAGTCAGTCAAATAATAGATATTCACTTAGTGAGGGGGGGGGGGCGGTTCGAGAGCTGTGTGGGGAATAGTATAGAGTGTCTTGATGAAGAACTGAACAAGGGTTGTGTAGATGCGAGGATAGTGGTGGCATATTGGACGGACATTTTTGGCTCCTCACCGCCTGTTTCCCCTACTGCAAAGACGCAACAACCCTCGCCCAAATACGGTAACAAGTGAGGGTCTGCCAATTTTCACATGAGCACCCCTAACCTTCCTCACATATGATATATCAACTGCTCGGACGCCTCAAATTTTGACTAGAGGTTGCTTTGGAGACGACGGTTTGTTTTCGTGCGCACTGACAAATGAGCCGTTGCATTACGGTTTTTTTAGAAATGGACTTTTTTAACCTTTACTTTCCGTATTCTTGATATAACTTTTGCTTATTATGGTTATCTAGCCACTCTATGAACTCGAATTATTTACTTTCTCCACCAGCATGGGAATAATATTTGAGTTCAGAAATCGAAACCTTGAACAAAAGTCAGAGCTTTCATAACAATGGGAACAGACTAAGCCTTCTGCCTTTGTTGGATCTCATTAACTGGTCTTCGCAACTGTTTTAACCTGTGAAACTAGACCTGCCCATACGTGATGCATGGATTTTGATTGAGTTGGGGGTCTGGTCAAGATGCTTGGTATAATAATTCCCTGATATGGGTCCTTTTTTTTGTACCGCCTGTGAGAAGTCGATAATCAACTGGGTCAAATTTCCTGCAAACGTGGGAGCCACTGCAAAGTTGATAAATATCGAATACTAAGCTTCATTTTTCCCGGAATTACTTGGTGAGTTATTACCTTCACAGTACCCTATTTTGGCAATGATGTCCGATGGACCACCGTGTTCTTCACATACGATCCGAGAGCCGCCCTTGCCCTCCTACTTCTACAACCCACGATGTCCCTCCATATGTTACTTACTTGAGCGAGCACATCAGTTCGATATTAAAATAGAGAACCACTATTCTCTTCCTGGTAATGCACGCAGCACTGCCAGTAGGAAGATGGGCGAACACAACAGCTTAGTTCATGGGGGCACGGGGCTGCCTTCGGTATCGACTATTTTCTCCTGTCTCAATCTGTCCTAGATATGGCTTCTGCTGCCCTCCGGCTTTCATCAAGTTCTCAAATCTCAAACTGCACTCGCATCACGTTCTTGGTTCTTGGTCACCACAGCGCCTGGCCCTCGGTGTGAAGCAAGTATTTAAGAACCTATGCATGGCTAATAAACAACTGCTTCCCAGGTTCCTTCGAACCCTGATGACCTTCACACAGGGGGAACAAGGGGAACGACGACTGGCCAGACAGCTGGAGATGAAAAACGACGCCTACTACCAAACAGCGAGATGGTAACACGATTGGATGGCGAAGTACGAACCGGGAATAACTAACAACTATTCACAACCACGATCCATTGGCGAAACAGCGAAACGGCAACACAAACCAAACTAATTTGCGTTTCTTAGCTCAAATTAGGATTCCGGTGACCAGCGCATGACTTTGGGCAGTGACCCTAAGCGGCCAGTCGGTCCGGCTTTGAGTACAGCCGGACAGTGGGAAAGCGGCTTTTCCAAACCAAAGCCGGGCCCGGCCTGGGTCACCGGCAGGCCGATGTTTCAAGGGATCGCTTGTTTTTCATTACTAATAAATATTTTATTATTCAACAGGATTAATTTTTTTTACCAACCACTCAATTAATACATATTCACCGAAGCTAGTTAGAGAGTTGTGTGAAGAATGGTATAGAGTGTCTTGAGGTTCGACAGCATATTTGTGTATCATGGTTGTTCATCGGTGGACAACATAGATTTGGGTTAAGCGAGATATAGCGCTGAGCGCATGTTGCTACTATTATCCTATTCCGAGTGATTTAAAATGGCCTACAGGCCGTCAACAGATATCTTCAGATTACCTGAGCACAGGGAAGGCTTTCCCTGGGTATCTGGCGGCTTTGACCTGTGTTGCGGCAAGACTCGACCTGGCGGTTGCCTGGACGCCGCCGGGCTTTGGCGGCCACAGAGAATTTCGACCGGACTGACCAAGGCTTTTCAAAACCAAGGCCGGACTGGCCGGACTGCCGACCCGCGGTCTGGACCATGGTCTGGACTAGCTGCTTGTGATTACCGACTTTGTGAGAAAGGTGGCGGGGTTCGCTGCCTCGACCAACATTGTCGCACCCCCACACTCTCGCCCTCCCACAAGGCACAACTACTATAAGCTGCAAATGGTAATGACTCGAGTAAATCTTGGCCCCATGGTACCACCACGTCCAGCCCGTCACCAGCAACCTTCCGGTTATTATTCATACCATCAAAAACTTCCCACTAGTATTCTTATCATTATCTCTGTTATCGCAAAAGGATATGCAGTTCGATCGCGTGCTTTGTTGAAGACATTTCCACACTCGACCGAACGATAGTTTCCTAAGCTGGTAATATCAGCTCGGTCAGGTTATGACAGACATTATCCATCAACCCTGGCCACTCTATTCTTGGGTAGTGGGGATATCAGCATAGTTGTTTCAATAACAATTGTGGGCATTTGGGCTTCCTTGACAGCGGTGGTCGATAATACTGTGAGGCACTCTACTCTCTCCCTCTCGACTGTATGCTACACCTCGACCATCTCTGGTCAAGGTTCCGAATGGTCCGCGGAAGGCTGGACTGGGCCGCTAATCTGGTCGGAAGTCGAGTCTACTCTAATGGTAAAAACTAGACCCACTTGGACGGTCAGGATTATGGGACTGAGTAGGCTAGGACTGGTCTGACCAGGCCTGGCAAGAAATAGGATATATAACGCCCATTGACCGATTGAGCATTCTATTTTGCTTTTTGCTGTTTTTATCACAGTATATTACGTTCAAATCAAAATTTTTATGATTAAACCCCTTGTTTCCGTGGGTTATACTGCAGATTCTGGGGAGAGTCAGAATGGAAATAGTGCCTCGTTTAGATTAGGGGCAGTGGAGATGGTTTCACAAGTATCTCTTTTTCCGGAGCATTAGGTGAGTGATATTACATGACTACGCAACACATTATAAAGACAGGTCTGGGATCAGTCCAGACCAGACCGGATCACCCGAATTAGTCAAGTCCAGTCACTGACTCGACCAGGACCAGAAAGTCTGGTCCTGCCTCCAAGACCTAACCGGTCGGAATATTTGGAACCCTGTCGCTGGTGCCCCCACCTTGTTCAATACCTCCACCCCCTTCACACGTAGGATACAATGATGAACGCGCTTTCCCGGTCATAAACAAAACGGGAGAAAACCGAATCTGACGTGCGTCATGGGGGGAACGCTTAGAGCGGGTGGACGAGAACGGCGTGTAGTGCCGTGTTTTCCACCAGTACATACTCACGGATGGGTCCGATATGGGACCTCATACTGGAGTGCTACAACACTGGCTAACCTGTGTTGTGGACATTGGAGGTGGAGGATGACTAGTACTCGTGTATACTTCTTCGAACGGACAGAGCAAGATACCCTGTCCAGGCGCCGATCCGGATCCCCCCCCGCGATACGCAGTGCGAGTTAGCTTTCATTGCTGTCGAATGTCAAAAAGGCCGGTGTCACGGCGGAGTAAAATATTGTAGGAACCTTTTCCCTGCATAGTAATTCTACACTACCTGGAGATTGTTTCCTGGCTCCATTGTCCCGTCGTTTCGATCTCAATGGCTTCGTGCCACACCATTAGCTGATACAGCCTAGTGCGCGGGGGATGCGAAACGTTTCACGAGCGGTGAAAGTTATCCTATTAGAGAGATCTAGATTAGATATGTGTTATGAGAATCATTCAACACTCCCGAGTATTGTTTTTCTTCTTCTTTCGATTAGTAGTATGATACAATTCATAATAGAAAGGCTAGAGAATGCTCCCCAGGACCTCCAGCTATAGCCCCCTCCATACTATCACAGTTGAGCCCAGTATGGCCACCGCGCCAGCAATTACCAGAACCCGATTCATCCATTCTTACCCAACCCTCGACAACAGTCTTGGAAGTAGTTGCCACACCACAGTTGCGCCAGTTAGAGCCCTAGATATGGCGGATCCAATGGCGGAAACTTGGGTCTTGTGCAGGTAAGTTGCTGATAGCGTGACTTTGAAAGTGGATAAGGCAAAGGTGGCAGGCAAAATAATGAAGATTTCTTGCAATATAATGTCGCCAACGGTATGTAACTTGTAGGGTAACAGGGAAATCCGGGATAGCAGTAAGAGTTTACTGAGTATGTATACTATCTAAAAACCGTGCGGAGGTGGACACTGGTAAACACCTTGGCGGGCGCGGGTTAAAATAGTTCCTACGAAGGTTATCAGAGTTTGCAAACACATAACCCAACTCATTCGAAATCTCAATATTTCAATCGATTCGGAATAGTAGATTCTGCATTCACGATAGGACTGGATCGGATTGTGAGTGAGAGCTGTATCCGTATAAGGCCATGTCGGTAACAAGGATAATAATCGTCATTGGAGCTACAAACCAGGTCTAGAAGGGGTTACCATGCTATAGCCAGTATGTTGGATGGACAATATTAGTTTTGAATGGAAGCAAAACAAAGAAATCTTCATCGCAATATTATTGGCAAGTCCCAGAAGCTACATTCTCAATAGAGGGTCATGTGGATTCTCGATGAGATTCGATCTCTCACCAGTCAGCGCAGGAGTTGCTTGCCACAAATTCTATCGTGGTAGGAATTTCGCTCATTGGATCAAAATGCATATCGGCCATAATCTCGATAGTAATCTGGTAGGATGAAGTGTGTTGAAGGACCGCTTGCTTCAAGTTGTTTGTTGGGGTGCTGATACTTCCTCTTAGTGGTCGGCTCAAGAATTACATTCTGCATGGTATGTGCGCGCCATGTGAGGTGCAAGGGTAAGCAGAACTCGGTTCCATTGAAAAATCCAACATTTCGTTAATCAGCCCTATATGAGGTCTCTATCTGAGGTCTACCGTGTTTGAACATGTGCTGTGGATAATGGGAGTCGCCAGTCCAGTATTTGTGGCAAGCTAGTTAGTGCCTCCTGGCGCCGTAATCACAATAGATGACCCTCCGGATATCGTAGTAATTAGGTGTAGAGGAACCCATAACTGAGCCCTGAGGTGGCGTTATAATATGTCGCCATGTCCAAGATGATAAGGTGATTACAGGAAAATAGGGTAGCATGATGTGAGACACATGGGAGATCCTGATTAGATAAGGTTTTAGGTTTTGCATCTCTAGTGGTATGATACACATCTTATTTTTTCAGCGATATATAAATCCGGACGCACACTTTGATTTATGATATGTTGAACACGCCGATTTCGTTCTTTTCCGCCTAGGGCATAAACTCTCCAATGAACTATCTGAGGGTCTCGTGGTACAAGTTGCCCTTTTACCTTTGTACGACCACCAGGTTCGATCCTATCAAATTGGGAAACAGGTCGTATGTAACACGCCATCAATATCGGCCACTGGAACCGTGTGCTTTGAGTGGGCCCAAATTCACTCACAAGATATCCCAGCAAACGCATCTCAATACCATGGAAATAGCGAAACAAATTGTCAGCAAAATTAGGAAGGTTCAGAAAAACTTTGACCCGCCGCTTCTCACATTTACCGACATCGACCGCGAATTGGGCTCTGAAATCCTCGCCCTCCTGTACCGTCCTGAATATAAATTCGATGAAAGTTGTATTCGGTAAGTATCTCAACCATCTTGGAAGTTACTTGTTTATAACTGCTAGACTTCACTACTCTGCTCCCGATAGATATTTAAGAATAGCTATTCCCACGCCTATTTGCGAAGTTGGGGTCGCATGGATGCAGAATGATTATACACGTTGGATGTTGGATTACCTTAACGGTAAAGCCAACTTGTCTAAAATCATATGTTCTAGAACAAGTATGATCACCCTTTCTAGATCTTACAAACATGTAATCCGCTGCTAATTCACCATAAGCCAAGGATAACTTTATTAGTGACTATGCAGGTTCCAGAAAGGTACCAGACTGGTCTTGGACTCCGTTAATCAATTCCGTGCCAGTGGCCTATCCTTCTGTTGTGCTTGAGTCTGGCTGGGTAGAGTCCAGTGAGCAGCTCATTAAAGACAGTCGCCTTTGGCTTTTGGGGACAGCAGGTGCTGTCAAAGTCGTGATATTATGTAAGGCCTTTAGGCCAGATGAACAGAATCGGATTAGAGCTACTCTGACCATGTGTCGGGTGACCGCATGCGGGGCTGTGGCTAGTGCTCATTGGGTATGATTATCCACCTCCACACCATATTTCTTACCCTGTAGTATCTAATGTTGACATACTTCGACTAGCAAATCTTTCCTGTTCCGACTGAGATTCAATCAAATCCGTACATTACAATTGATGAGTTTTTTGGTGCGGCTACCCCCACTGGGTTGAACCCTGACACGCAGCTGCCTCTCTGCATGAAATTTCTTCGGGAGTGGCTGGGTGTACGTATTAGGGAAATGGGTTATATTCCTGCCTAGTACCCGTTAACAATTTTTGAATTATAATAGATTGCGGACATTGCTGTAGATTAGGCTGCAAACTTAAAAGGCTATTTGTTCACTGCTACATAGTGATTTCTCTACCTTAAGCTACCAAGACATGCGGTGAAAATTGTGCAGCTGGGTACCATAGGCTGAAACATATCTTATCCACCTGCGTTGTTAAGTACCGCATATCTGTTGGGCTCCTTACATTTAATCTAACCATTATTGAACATTGATCCTAAGCGGCCAGTCGGGAATATAGTCCGGGTCATGGGACGGCAGTCCTGTCAGTACAGACTTGGTTTTGAGATGCCGGAGTCGGTCCGGTCGGAATTCTCAGTGACCCTCAAAGCCGGTCGGCTTGCAGGGAACCACCGGGTCGAGAATAAAAAATATTGCCGTAGGGAAAGACAAGTTGAAATTGGAAGCCAGTACAGGTTGTTACACCTGTCGGAAAGAAAGGTACAATGTGTAGATGTAAAAAGCCTTGAATTTCTTCTAATAGCGGAGAAACTGTCTACTTATATCTCCTTCGTTGTGGACAAATGTCAACCACATATTCCTCGAGATGTGAACAGATATTAAGATACAAACGAGATAATACGCGTAATTGAAAACGGCAATTACAGTGCTATGACATCCTATAGAGCAATGACAAACCGTGACGTTTATATGATCGGTACCACAGACCAAGATACTATTATCATGTTGCCTATCTGTCCTCAGCCACTTAGCCTAGTTCCCATCTAGGAACTGACATAGGATAAGGGAATACTAAAAGATAAAGTAACAGACTAAAGGAGAATACAGAAGGAAGACTAATACAGAAAAACTAACAGAGACTTGCCGCAACAAAGGTAAAAGCTGCCAGATGCTCGGGTAATGCCGCCCGGTGTACAGGTAATCTGGGTATATCTATTAACAGCCTGCACGCTTTCTATTCTAAATCGCTCGGAATAGGATAATAGTAGCCACATGCCACACAGCGTTATATCTAGCTTAAGACAACTCTGTATCATCTACCGATTAACCACCATGATACCAATATATACCGTCCAGGATCAAAAAAAACTATACTATTCGCCACACAACTCTCTAACTAGCTCGGGTGAATATGTGTTAACCAGGTTACTTTATAAAATGATTAATCCGGTTGAATGTAAAACACTGATTAGTAATAAAAAACAAGTCATCGGTAGTAACGTCGGCCTGTAGGTAATCTGACCAGGCTATGATTTGGTTTGTACAAGCCGCTTTCCCACAGTCCGGCCTGTGTGTTCCTGAAAAAGTCGGGGTCAGTCCAGTCGCTTGGTATCAAGGTTTATAAATACATATCTCAGATTTTTTTGGTGAAATTAAGGGAGAGAACTGTAATTGAGCTGGGCTGGTAGGGGTTGTAAGGCATTAACCTATTATCACTGGGTGCCAGCAGTGGAATGAGTGACAGAGATTTCAGATGCTGGTTCAAGTAATTGATCGGATACTATAAACTAGACATTGAATACATCTTACTAACTCACCTCATGTGCGTGACTCTTTTCCTTGATATTGAAAACAGAGTTGTCCCACAAGGCCTCTTCCAATTTGTCTACAATTCACGCTAATTGATTGCATGTGGGACACAGACGGTCCTTGATAATATGATAACGGAAATCAAATTTCTAGTCCTCAAACCTATTATTCGCAAGTTTACCAACAGACAGGTAACCTATGCCAAATTACTGCATGTATTGAACTAGGCGACCTTCGGAGGTTCCGCTCTTACCGGAGCCAATAGTCTCTCCAGTACATGAGCTGTGCCTGTACCTGCCAGTCAATTGGCGGTAAATGCTCTGCGCTACTGGTTTTATGGACGATATTTAGAGGGCTACGCTGTTTAATGTTGTCTTGAACTTCACGTGATATATGACCTTTTCCTTAACAAGCTTGCATCTGTTTAGTCAAGCCACTCAATATATTATTAATGTATCCAGCAGCAACTACCGTTTTCAGATATTTATTTTTATTTTTATTTGCAATACAGAGTTGAGCAACAGTGAATTTTGAGTTGTGTAGCGAAACCAATAGAAAGTGGAAGCTAGTACAAGTTGTCAAACCTATTCAAAAGTCAAAAGGTTAGTAAATGTTAAAAACCTCAATTGTTACAGTATACTATTTGAACCGCTGAGAGGCCGCCTACTAATATCATCTGATCTCTTACAACAATGAGCCATGTAGCCAATTCCTAAAATAAACAAAGTAGACTTATTTCCAATCATAGAATGGACTATATTAACAGTCACTGTATTTCAATCAGAACTAGACAAATAGGAAGAGAGAGACAACTGTTATGAAATGATGATAACATATGTGAATCAGAGTATAGTACAAGTAAGCATAAAGTTGGAAAACAGAATGGAAGATCCACACAAAAAATCAACAGCAACAAGGGTGATAACAGGCACACCTATAGTATCCCAGTACTATAACAAATATTGACTGCGTATCAGAGCAATAATAAAAAGCTAGATATAAGAGGAAAAAAGAATTGATAAATTAGTTAATGACAAGAATAAGTGAAAGAGATGTAATTATATTCGGAATTTTGTCTGTAATCTGTCATAAGAGTTTCCATAGCAAAGGCTTTTCGATTTTGTGTATGCAGTAATAATTGGGCGGAGTTGGGGTTCCTAGTCTGAACGCCTTCTGTTATTCATGATTATAGTATTCTGTCTATCACGGCGTAGTCACATTTTCAGATGGGACTACATGATTCAAGCCCTTTGAAACATGAATAGTACGCAATATATGTGCTATAATAAGTTACTTGCTCAGGATATCAATATCTGGAGAAGGTATAAGTGATATCGTCAACAGAGAAGAGTTTTACAATACTAATATACTCCTCCACTGTATTATATAATTATGTCATATGGATTCACTTACTGGATGTAAATAAAGTTAAGAATGTATTGTGAGTAGAAATGGATAAACAGAGTTATTTCTAGTATTACGAGAGAAGTAGGCTGTGGTCAAAAAGATATTGAGTATGGACTTGATTGGTATTAATTGGTGATAGTTTTTTTGAATGATATCAACACGAGGAATCAGGAAAAAGTAACAAGTAATAACTCTGAATTCACTAAAAAAGGGAATTCCACAATGTGGTATTCAAATACACTCTAAGCATTCATTTTCTGGTTATTGAAAATAATATATAAGATTGTTTGCATAGTTTGAAATAAAAAATCTCTGTTACCTGAAAATAAAACTTAACAAAGCATGATTGCAGGTAGCTACTAAGTATTATGCAGGATGGCATCCCATTTCAAGAATTGGACCAGCCAAAATATCTTGGAACCTTCTAATATTGAGTGCAAGTCTCGCATCTGAATCCATTGGAGCAGGGGTCTTGCCACCAAACAGCTCATTCACAGTAATGAATGGGTTCTGCATGTGTAATGTAGATGAGGGAAAAACTTTCTGCGATAGGTAAAAGGTAATCAGTTTCTGCCAAAGGTTATTATGGAAAAGACAACCAGTATTTTACCCAATCAGAAACAGCCGTAGTACCATTATGCAAAAGACGACACATTGTAACAGTAGCTTTAACCTTATTTTCCCGATTTGGAAAAAAGGCTTTGCATAAAATGACTACTTTAACAGCCCCTGCACTACCATCAAGCCAGAGCTTACTATCAGCTATGAGTCTACGGTGTGACTGTGTCCATCCTGTCTCTAGCACCACAGATGGAAACTGCCTAGAGATTGATTTAATTGTTGGAGTTATAGCACAGTCAGGAGTTTTGGTTGTTCCCGCATAATTACCGGTAAATGTTTTAATCGCTAAAGTTATATCAATAAAAAGCTCATTAGTTTCAGAATTGTCAGAGTGTAAACCTACTGGTTGCATTAACTAGGATTGTATTAGATGGTAAGAACTTGATTTGGCCGCCCAAATACCAGTGTACTACTTCATTTACGATCCACGACATGGCTGATTCATGTAGGTGGGTCGGCATCGCTTCTTTCAAGGCCTGGTCAGAAGTCAGTAAAACTTGATCTAGTTAACATATGGTTTGCAAAAAGGGTCACATGTATCTCAAGGATGCATAGATTTTAAACAAGCAATTGGAGGGATAGTGAAACTACCTGGTCGTGGATGTTAGCCAATCCAAGAAACTCAGGGTAAGAGGTTGTAAGTTCCAAAACAATTTCACAGAGACTTGAACCATGTCGTTGGATTTTATACCCCGTGGTGAGTTTCACAGTAAGCTGTGTGACCTTGCATCTGTGCCCGCGTTACTACAATTTGAATTTGCGCTAGCCGAATTAGTATGATACTAAACTTTTACACGTGACTGAGTTTGGCAATCGCATTGTTATATCTATAATGCCGCCCACGTGCACTGCAAGGGGGATGCAAAATGTATATTTGTGAATAGAGAGAGTAAACATCATGTCCAACATTAATTTCGTATCAATAAAGCTACCTGCTGGCAGCGAATTACTACTTGGATTGTTGTACGGCGCCCCACTTTTTGACCACTTATATTGTGAGGGGAAATTTGACAAATTACTGCATTTCAATGGATCGGAATAGCGTTACCTTTGCACCCTAACCAGTGACCGTGATTCTAGAGTAAATAATATACTGCATGGCTGTTACCTCTTAAAGCTGTTTGGCTTAACATTTACGGTATGATATGATGATATTCTAATTACTCCTGCGCTTCTGACCTTTAATGTGAGGAAATTTTAGGAAATAGCACCAATATATTGTGCTGGAAAATGTAGTGAGGAAGCCGGGTGCTAGTACTGTAGAGGTGGAGACAAGACTCCAGAGTTTTGCAAAATCTTGAATAATTTGTTCGAGGTTTAATCATGTCTTTAGATAGGTTTTTCTCTTGTGGTAGAAAGGGCTTGTTGAGCCAGACCTGGCTGGAAAATTCGTACTAAGAGAAGAGAAAAGAAGATTTTCTCCTTCTTCATTCCAGTAACAAAGGAATTGAATCAACAACATGAGAACCACAAATACGAACCTGTGAACCACAAACTGAGTGAAATTAATTTGTTTACAATGAAGTGAAAGATAGCCGAAGGACTGTGCTACATTCTTCCTTGCGATACAAACTGCCTGATTTTTATTCCTTTCCTTTCCCTTTCTCGTATTTTCAATACAAACTTTACTGAATATCTGTGTCAGATTCTATTTTCTGGGAACGAAAAATACTCTTTCAGTACGAGACCCTTCTCTCGGTATCTAGTATATATTGAGAACTTACAGTAACCGGCACTGGTATCGGGATGAGTTATATAAGGAGATGAAAATGAATATACTAGAGACAGACTTAATTTCTTTGTTCCCTTCAACAGCTTCAAACGGGGCTGAAGAGGGCCGGTTAAATACATCAAACATTCTCAACTCTACCGGGAGTCTTCTGAACACAATCAAGTCATTTTATCCTTTTCTCATGCAATTGGTTTAGACCCCTCTTCTCCAGGCTACTTCCCCGCTTCAATATGCAATCTGACACCTCACTTGGCATACTTCTCCGACTGCCTGACTCTGATGCATCCTCCACAGATCTTCTAGCATCTTCTATGTGATAGGATGATAGGCATGGCCTATTGTGGAGAATCGGTGATTAACAACAGCTATTAGAGCTATAAACCAGGTATAGAAGGGCTTACCATGCTACGGCCAGTATGTTGGATGGACAATATTAGTCTTTGATGAATCAAAACAAAGGAACTTTCATAGGAATATTATTGACAAGTACCAGAAGTGATACTGTCAACATAGCGGCATGCGGGTTCTTTATGAGATTCGATCTGTGTCACCAGTCAGCGCAGGAGCTGCTTGCTACAAATTCTATCGTGGTAGGAATTTTGCTCATAAGATCAAAATGTATATCGGCTATAATCTCGATAGTAAACTGGTGGGATGAAGTGGGTTGAAGGACGGCTTGCTTCAAGTTGCTTGTTGGGGTGCTGATTTTTCCTCTTAGTGGTCGGCTTAAGAATTACATTCTGCACAGTCTCTGCGCGCCATAGGAGGTGCAAGGGGAAACAGAACTCAGTTCCATCGAAAAATCCAACCTTTCGTTAATCAGCCCCATCTGTGGTCTACTGTATTTGAACATGTGCTGTGGATAATGGGAGTCGCCAGTCCAGCATTTGTGGCAAACTAGTTAGTGCCTCCCGGCGCTGTAATCACAATAGATGACCCTTCAGATATTGTAATAGTTAGGTGTAGAGGAACCCATAACTGAGCCCTGAGGTAGTGTTATAATATGTGGCCATGTCCAAGATGATGAGGTGATGACAGGAAAGTAGGGTAGCATGATGTGACACACATGGGAGATCCTGATTAGATAAGGTTTTAGGTTTTGCATCTCTAGTGGTATGATACACATCTTATGTCTTCGGCGATATATAAATCCTGACGTACACTTTGATTTATGATATGTTGAACACGCCGATTTGGTTCTTTTCTGCCTAGAGCATAAACTCTCCAATGAACTATCTGAGGGTCTTGTGGTACAAGTTGCCCTTTTACCTTTGTACGACCGGCAGGTTCGATCCTATTAAATTGGGAAACAGGTTGTATGTAACACACCACCAATATCGGTCACTGGCACCGTGTGCTTTGAGCCAGCCCGCATTTGCGCACAAGATATCCCAGCAAACGCATCTCAATACCAAGAAAATAGCGAAACAAATTGTCGGCAAAAATAGGAAGGTCCAGAAAACCCTTCACCCACGGCTTCTCATATTTCCCGACATCAACCGCGAAGTGGGCTCTGAAATCCTCACTGACCTGTACCTCCCTAAATATGAATTTGATGACAGTTGTATTCTGTAAGTATCTCACCCATCTTGGAAGGTACTTGTTAATAACTACCAGACTTCACTACTCTGCTCCTGATAACTATTTGAAATAAGCTGTTCCCACACCTCGTTACGACGCAGCGATTACATGGATGCAGAATGGATTTGCGAGGTGGATTGTGGATGGCCCACTTGGCATAGCTAACTTGTATAAAATCGCATGTTGTAGACCAGGTATGATCACCCTTTCTAGATCTTACAAACATGTAATCCGCTGCTAATTCAACACAAGCCCAGGATAGGTTTATTGGTGACTATGCGGGTTCCAGAAAAGTACCAGACTGGGCTTAGACTCCGTTAATCAATTACATGCCAGTGGGCTATCCTTCTGTTGTGCTTGAGTCTGGCTGGGTAGAGCCCAGTGAGCAGCCCATTAAAGACAGTGGCCTTAGGCTTTTGGGGACAGCGGGTGCTGTCAAAGTCGTGATATTATGTAAGGCCTTTAGGCCCGATGAACAGAATCGGATTAGAGCTACTCTGACCATGTGTCGGGTGACCGCATGTGGGGCTGTGGCTAGTGCTCATTGGGTATGATTATCCTCCCCTCCACACCATATTTCTTACCCTCTAGTATCTAGTATCCAATATGGGTATACGTCTGCTAGCAAATCTTTCCTGTTCCAGCTGAGACTCAATCAAACCCGTATATTACAATTGATGAGTTTTTTAGCAGTAATGTCCCCACTGAATTGAACCCTAAGACAGAACTACCATTCTGCATGGAGGTGCTTCGGCAGTGGCCTGATGTATGTATCAGGCAAATGGGTTATGTTCCTACCTAGTCGTCGGCAACAATTTTTGAATTGGATTATGGACATTTTTGTAGATTGGGCTGCAAACTTAAAAGGCTATTTATTCACCGCTATATTTTGATTTTTCTACCTTAAGCTACCAAGACATGCTGTGAAAATTGTGCAGCTGGGTACCATGGATAAATAATAGCTTATCTACCTGCGTTGTTAGGTACCCCTATCTGCTGGGCTCGTTACATTTAATCTACCCATTATTAAACAGTTATCCCAAGCCCCCAGTTGGAACTTTACTCCGTACCATGGGGCAGCAGTCCTGTCAGTACAGCCTTGATTTTGAAATGCAGGAGTCGGTTTGGTCGGAATTCTCAGTAGCCGCCAAAGCCCAGCTTCACCCAGGGAACCACCTTGTCGAGTTTGCCGTAACACAGGTCAAAGCCGCCAGATGCTCAGGCAAAGCCACCTCGTACCCGGGTAAAGCCGCACAGTGCACAGGTAATCTGAGGATATCTATTAACAGCCTGCGGTCTTTCCATTCTAAATTGCCCACAATAGGATAATAGTAGCGATATGTCAACCGGCGCTATATCTCGTTTAAGAAAAATCTTTATCATCTAGCGATATACCACCATAATAATATATACCATCCAATCTCAAAACACCCTATACCATTCGTCACACAACTCTCTAACTAGCTTGGGTGTGTATGTGTAAACGTGGTTACTTTGTGAAAAAAGGAATCCTGTTGAAAAATAAAACAGTTCTTAGTAATGAAAAACACTTGATATCTAGTAACAGCGACTCGCAGGAAAACCCGCCGGGCAAGGTTTTGATTTGTACAAGCCACTTTCCCTCAGTCCAGTCTGTCTGTTCCTAAAAACGCCTGGGACAGTCCAGTCAATTGGTATTAAGGTTTATAAATACATATCTCAGATTTCTTTGGCGAAGGTAACGGAGAGAACTGTAATTGAGCTAAGCCGGTAGTGCTTGTAAGGCATTGACCTATAATTACTGGGAGCCGGAAGTGCGATGAATGATGGAACTTTCAAACGCTGTTCGAGTAACGAATCAGAAACTATAAACCAGACATTGAATAAGTCTTACGAATTTAGCTCTTATGCATGACTCTTTACTTTAAGATTGAAAATAGAGGCCTAACAAGGAATATTCCAATTTATCTACATTTTGAGCTAGTGGATTGCATCTGGGACATGGAATACATGAAAGAAATATAATTATAATTGTGGGATAACAGGTTTGTGGTCATTAATACCTTGTGTTGGGGTGCCTAGCCTGATCATCTTCAGTTATTTGAAATTATGCTTTTCAGTCTATTTCAGCAGATTCACATTGTCAAATAAGGGTTTCTCATCTAAGTCCTTTGAAACTCCAATAGTACACATTATAATTCCCGTAAAGTATTACCTGATCAGTATATTAATAGTTGGAGGGACTATAAGTAATATTATCAACATGGAACTAATTCAAACTGCCAGTATGCTTTCCTACTGCATAATATTAGTTATCTATATAAACCTAATTGTAGGAAGTTAATAAAGGTAAGAATATATAATGAGTTCTAGTAATAACAGGTGAGTAGGATGTAGTCAATAAACAATTAAGTATAAAGCTGGTTGATCTTAATCACTGATGACATTTTGGACAATATCAAACCGACCAAATGGTAAATTATCACTGGTAATAATGTCAAAGACCTTGGAAAGAGAGATTCTCCATAAAAGGATATTTATATCAACTTAGTATATTGATTTGTTGGTTATTGAAAATAGCTTAAAGAATTATTTGCATAGTTTGATATCAAAAATCCATAGTATCAGAGAATAAAACTTGAGAATCCAGGATAGCAGGTACCCATTATGTCTTAGGGAGGATGGTATCCCATTTCAACAATAGGACCAGTCAACAGCTCCTGCAGGCGTTTAATCCTCAGTGAAAATATTGTGTTTGATTCTATTTCGGCGGGGAGCTTGCAACAGAATAGTTCGGCTGCAGTAATGAAGGGGCTTTGCAACTGAGCCTCAGGTGAGGGAAAAACCGTCTGGATAAAATGAAATGCAATCAGATTCTGCATGAAAGCTATCTTAGGAAGAGGAATACAGGATTATACCCAATGAGATAAATGGCTAGTACCATTACAAGTAAGGCGACACAATGTAATTGAGGCTTTAATCTTGTGTTCCCGATTCGGACTAAAGGCCTTGAATAAAATTACGACCTTGACAGCACCTCCACTACCTTCAAGCCAAAGTTGGCTATTTGCTAGCAGCCATTTTGTGTGATTGAGACCATCTACTCTCTAGCACAACTGACAGAAACTGCCTAGGAACAGACCTGATTGATGGGGTAAAGGCACTATCAGGAATCTTTTCTCTGCCTGTATATTTACCTATGAATGATTTTATCGCTATCATTATATTAATAAATGGCTTTTAACTTGTAGAATTCTGAAAGTGTAAACCTACTAGGTACACCGTGGAGAATTATGTTAAAGTGTGATGATTGAATTTGGCCTTGAGTATACCACTGTACTGCTTCCTGTATCATCCATGTTCTGCATGTCTCATGTAACCAGGTTGGCATAGCTGATGTCAAGTACTGCTCAAAGGTTAGCCACACTTGAGGCATTTAATATATAGTTTAGAAAACAGGTAACATGCATCTCAAAGATAAATTGAAGTTGAAAAAGGAATAAGAGGGATAACAAAACTATCTGGTCGTGGAACCTAGCCAATCCTAAAAACTCAGAGTGGGGGGTTTTAAGTATTAAAGCAATTCACAGTAACTACAGCCATCTGGGTCTGCTTTATATGCACGGGTTAGTTTATTAGTGGACTGTGTGACCTTGCATCAGAGCCCGCATTTCTACAAATTCAATTCGCGCTAGCCGAATTGGTACTAACCTGTTATCATACATGTGACTGAGTTAGGCAATCGCACAGTTCAAAAATCTGAACCCTACACCATACATTGTTCTTCCCATTGAGCACAGCTTGAGTGGCATATTCACGGTAGAGAGCATTGTCGGCATGCAGAAAGTAGACGGAAAGAAATTTTCGGCTATCAACCAAGCTCAAAGACAGACAACTAAGAATGCCTGATTTATGAGTACCGGGGTGCTTTATCAAGTACAAGGGTGGAAATACTGATCACCCAACCACTGGCCTTGGCCAGCCTATTCAGGCTCGTGCTCCGTCCATACTGGTATTCTGGTAATGAAGACTATTGTTTCTTATTTGTATATGATGGTATTAGTTTGCTAGCATCTATTCCTAAAAGCACTTTTGACTTTGTTTGAAAATATTAGAAAGGTATTGGTTGTATTCTACTGCTGTCTGCTAGCATTTGCGATTGTGCATCATTCGGGCAATGTCGATCAGTTAAATGTGTATCCAATCATGAATCGCTCTTAATTCCATGATAATCCGTCAGAATTCTCGTCATTTACATAGCAAACCAACAACCGTGAGGCTAGAGTAAACAATATACAGCATGGTTTTTACCTCTTAAAGCCGTGTAGCTTAACATTTACGGTATGATATGATAATATTCAAATCGTTTCTGAGCTTCTGGCCTGTAATTTGATGAAATGTTAGGGAATAGCACTAATACATTGCGCTAGAAAATGTAGTGAGAAAGCCGGGCTCTAGTACTGGACCCTTCTCGGGGTAGCTAGTATATATTGAGAACTTGCAGTCACTTGCACTACTTAGATGGATGAATTTCCCAAGCTTTATTAGTTGCCTCTGAAATTCTTGCTGAGTGTGTGCGGGTCTCGTGCAAACCCGTGCTCATTCGGTCACATTGGCGTGGCCGGGCCGAGAGCTTGAAACCCTGATGCTTGATTGGTTTTGTGTTCCCAGCCCAGCCGGTAACTCGACCCGCCGTTTATGACGACGAGGGCCCTGCCCTGGTGCCAGTGTAATATCAGAATCCCGGAAGCGATAACGGCCAACCTAAACCCCACAAAGCCCAGTTTGGTAGACAGTTTTGAGGGGGTTATGACATGGTGCGAAAAAATCCACCAGTTGTCTTCAAATCACGGATACTACAACCAAAAGTCCACCAAGTGAAATCGATTGTACTCGTGATTATGGAACATACTCGCGAGCGCGTCCACCACTCCAACCCCCGGCGCTACGCCCATGTACTCTCTCTCAGCTTTTATTACTATAAAGAATCCGGTCCATCCTATATCTCCCTGCTGAACGACAAGTGAGGTTAATGGAGGAGCCAGTTCTGATGTCTAATCCAAATTTAATGGTGTTGGCAAAGGATCCGCGGTAGGCGATACCAGGAGCAATATTGGGGATAACGGTGGCCTGGTTTGGCCATCCATGGATTTCGGTGGAGGTAGATCTCCAATCTACTTCGGCAAAATAATCAACCGCGAACCGGAGGCGGGCGGGAAATGGTGTGTTGCAAGTCATGCGGCTGGTTGACCCCGATACCCGACGCACATATTCCGGCTGGCAGGCTCGATATCTAATAACACATTGATGGTCGTTGTCTCTCCCTTTTCAAACCCGTAGTCCCACCGTTAAAGAGGAGCATATGGGAGTTGAAATACATGTACAGTTAATGCTCTATAGGTGTTCTACATTCTTTCCACACCAGATGTGCTAACCAGGAGATAGGCAGCTTCTCGAAGAAATCGAGAGGCTTGCGAAATTCTGGGAGTATGACCGAAAGGAAGGGGAGAGAAGCTTTGACAGGCGGAACTCGAAGATTATTGAGCTTGAGCGTCAGTGCACTATCTTTGATGCCTAGATGACCGCCGCGAATAATGACACTAGGAACGTGAAGCTAGAGGATGCCGAAATGGAGTCCAACGACGTGGAGGTAAATGGTTCTGCAAGAGTGAACAGGATTGGGAAGCCAATGTGGGCAGGTCTCCGGTGAGAGGGGGAAATGAAATAACTTGGATCACCATTCCCCTTCTCAACGCAAGGCAAATTGAAAGAAAGAAACAGATGGCTAATCGTGATCAGGGTGTGTAATATAAGTTAAAATTCCAAAAAAAAAAAGGAGTACGAAAGCTTTATTATTTTGATATACTGCCTCATGCTCCCTAGCTACTGTTTGCCATTTTTTAGCCTTGTATATGTCTCTTGTTCTTTGTCTCTTTGTTCTCCAAAATTGCGGTTTACCTTTGTTTCCTGTGCGTCGCGACGATGAGGGTTTCCTCCTTGTCATAATTGATTTGAATTTCTGCATTATTCATATTTGCCAGATAATGGTTCCCTCAATACTTTCCTAGTTTTTTTTTTTTGCCTACCATTTTTCCTCTTCCTCTTCTGTTTTCCATTTCATTACCTCCTTTTCTCTTCCGAAACTGGTTCTTGACCGCTGCGTACGTAGCTGAACGAATAAGCACCGTACTCTTCTTTGATAACTTTGTCGTAACCATGGTGGGATTTTCAGGTGGGATTTTCAGGTGGGATTTCCTGGTGCGATGGATCGATAGAGTGATTGACGGATGGAGATATGTGGATATATGGGATTCGCTTTGGGACAATGTTTTGTTTCTTTTTCCATTGCAAACACGGTCTTTTTCTTTGTATCTTTGTTCGCACTCCATACATTGGATATGTATCCCAGTTTATGAGTCTCTTTAGGACCAGCCAGTGACATTGCATTGCAAGCTAATGGACATGGTACAAGCAACGATCTTTCTGTCTTTAATCTTTGGCCGTTGGTACCTCACTCCTTCTGCCCTTGGGTCTTATATACCCTCAGCTATCCTCTGTAGGATGGTTCGGGTTCGGAGAGTGTCAAAATCAGGATAAATAAAGCACACTCCTCCTCGCTTCCGGAGTATATGGTTCGCCACCCCATTCCCCCTTGTCCTTGCAGAGTTGCTGAACTCTACAACCATCCTGGTGATACGGTACAGCTGGTTTTCTAGCATACCGTGGTCAGATGTGAAGAATTAGTTTTGTCGTCCACAACAATAACGTATAAAAATAATGTATTATTATACTCATTCGAGGACGAAGATTTCCAGCAACCCCCACAGCCAGCGATTATACCTTGAATTACATAGTTGAAGTGCCTGCATAATATGTCGATTGAGTCTTGGTCTGACAAGCAACGTGGGAATGTTCAAGACCCACCTTTCGACGGTTTCCAGCTATACCCTTTTCTCTGTCTTGTAGCTGGATTGTGAGATTTCAAGAACACATCCTGGGCTTACTGATCAGCACACCCACCCGTCCGAGCTTCCTGTCCATTCCCACCCCCCTACTCGCCCAAAACATGGACTCCTGTATTCTCTTGACCAGGCTTCCACTAACCCCATCGTCTCGGGATATGTGATTGACCTCTCACTGTCCCACAATACCCCCCTTCCCGCATCACTTACAGGTACTGCGGTACTGCGATATTGCTGTTCTACACAGTGCAGTCCCCAACTCCTTAATGAGGTCCCCACCCCCCAGCATCACTGTGTCGCTATCAGGCCACCGGTCCGAGCGTTTCCATGATTGCAACTTCACCTCCATGATAGGCTATCAGTACAGCCAACGCTACAAATTGACACTGGGAAAGAGGCGCGACGCTGTGCATAATGCCATGGGAAGGACCAGACCGCTCTCGCGCCGCTCTCTGCAGCGGTTCTTTTCGCGTTAGTGGGCATTACGCATGCAGTGTTTGCCCGGGTACGGGGGCCGAACCGTGTTCTATTTCCGCCTATTTTCTGCCCCAGGCTGTGATGAGAGATTGTTGGTTTTTGTGTTTGATTGATGACGGTACGAATCGCTTGTGAAGATGGAATGGTGACAGTGGGGATGTGGAGCTGGTTTAAATACCCGTATGCCATCCCGTGTGCGGGGCCTGCCGTCAATCCTCGAATTGAAAACGAAAGGTTAATGTAATTGCTTCCTGTATCGCGTTCCTATACCCACTGCATTAGATACCAACTTGGATACCATAGCGCCTCAAATGGAGAGTGATGTGAATGGCTGCGGGTGTTATAGACAATTCGGAGTCTTCCTGTATTTCCCTTCTTAGCACGTAACCGTGGAAGGTAGTGTGAGCGTAGGAATAAATAGGAGCCTGGAAGGCGATTGCAGAGTCTTGGTTGAGACCATCGTTTGTTCTTTTTTTTTGTTTTCATGCTTGATTGCATGCGAGGTGGTGGAGGAAATGAAGCCGAATATGGGAGGTATTTGAGATTCCGGTATGCAGTGATGGTATGGAGGATAGGATGGGTGATCTTTGTCATTTGCTTATCCACCTGTCTTGCCTTGCCAGTTCAGTTAGTTGTGTGGAGCGAGAGCGAACGAGCAGAGATTCTAAGCAGAGACCAAGCAGAGAGAGAGTCGTTGAATAAAGTCAATTGCGGAGCGACTTTGTGAGCTTGCCCACTTTTGGCCGTGCAATATTATTCATGGGGCATTTCGTAATCGCTGTTTTATTTCGTTGTCTTTTATTATCACGCTGCTTTCTGTTAGTGATTGCTCTCTAAAGCCCAACAATGGCACAGTCGAATTGACGCCTGCGGGCCTTTAATGTACATGATGTAAAGACCTTGGTGCTTCTTCAGCTGGTAGGTCTTGGTATGAGATCGTGCTAGGTTTGAGCGACTAGGATAGGCTTTGTCTACAGCCACTTGACATATTATCATATCATATTATTATCATATCATATCATATAATAGCGTAGAGTACAACACACCAAACAGACTGCCAACGATACACTAAAGATCGAGTGACATTAATTCCTATAGGATTGTTTATTGTGCCATCTTTCCTGCAGTCTCCATAATATGGGAAGGGAGGAATAAGTCTCTTTCCTCTCTCCAATCTTAGGAATACCAAGCCCCACCCAACACCGTGTCCAAGAAGGAATTGTCAAACACAGAATCATCGGGGGGAAAGAGCAGTGGTGTTGTCCGTTACAATATCGCTTTATCCTTTTAATTAAAAAAGTATAGCGGGTTGAGAATTATGAATTTTCCATAGTTTGGAGGATGAGGGCGGGTTGTTTGGCGGTGGTTTGTATATGCAATGGTGGAACAAGCTAAGAAAGGGTCAGCGTGTGAGTAAGAGTTTGTGAGAACAGGTTATTAGTGCAAGGAGAAGGGTTTTGAAGGTTTCAGGAATTAGCACTAGTAATACCGGAAGAAACAGGTTACTCTCCGGAGGTCTAGAAGACAGTCAGGTGTCGCACTATAAGAGTTAGGAAACCTGACAAGAAGCATGAAGGTATCAGGGCTATCGGGAACCGCTGTAGCTTGGGGAATTGCTTCGGGGTATGTTTGAAGGAGTGGGTCGAAAGGAACGCTATGGCATTAGGGTCGGAATTTGGTCTGGAATTCTGCGAGGTGGATGGACGAGGAAGATGTTTGCAAAGAAACAGCTTGTTTATCGTATATAGGACACCTCCGGTAAAGAAATTCTAGGCTTGAATAGAACTGATTTGAGAATTGCACAGATGAGAGAAATAAAAGATACCGATGGAGAGCTGTTAACTTTGCGACGTATCATTCTATAATGGTGGGTAAGCGGCCCTCTTTAAATACGAAAAACAATAGCTAATCTACCGGGAGTCTTCCTATCAGGATCAAATCTTCTCCGTCACCCCACACTCCATCCTTACGACTCATTCAAGCCTTTACCTTACATGCGCTATCTGTCTCCACCCCTGCGGTTCATTGCTGTCCTCTGCCGTTCATCGCTTTCCTCTCTGGTACCTCGCTTTCCTCTCCGGTCTCCGCACCGGTAATAGTTCCACCGGTCTTCGTCCCGATAGATTCTTCACCGCAGTTATATATCTCTCTTATCCGGTTGTTTCTCGTTTACCACTGTTCTATCCGAGTCGCCTTTTATCGGGCTCCCGGTACTCGTTTTCGCTCATGTACGATCCTCGTTTCTACCGATCCCCCTACACATCAAACGAAAAAACATAATACTAACCAAAGCTCGTAGGCCAGCTTTCGTGTAAGCGCAGATGATTAACACCACACTACAGGTGCCAGCGTTGTCGCATGTCGTCACAACCCCCGCTGCTCGTTTTCTCGCAAACAGGCGTACTCATACTGAGTGTTGAACAGTTCAACGTGAGTTTGTGACCCAGGGTAGGAAAATTCATTCTTGGCCTATGACAGAGTTATCCAGACACAGTCGCTGCAGTCCAAGTACTTAAAAGGGTTATAAACGCTTGTCAATATGTACCATAGCTACAGTGTTCGGATAGAGTTTCTCGAAAAGATCAACCATTCTCTCTTCTAATTACCACCAATACTTCCAAGAGCCGAATATTTGGTGAGGACCACAGCAAGATACGGGGAAGAGGCACTATTGTTGGAAAGGATAAGAGAGTAGTATCATGTGTCTTTGCTGGTTCCCCTCATCATTGATAGCTTTAGCCAATAAAATTGGTCACTTTACCATAGTTACCGTAATGGCCAAGTGGTGGATGACATGGTGAGATTAAGCTGTATGCCAAGTTGTGTCAATCCGACCATGATATGACCGGTTATGTGAGAAATAATCCTTTGAAAGATTAGGCCGCACAAAGGGAGTGCAAATAGGGTGTGTGTGCACTGGATGTGCACGATACCGGAGTAACAACAAATGTTCCTTGATTCTTTTGGAGATTTCTGGGGTTGCTCAGTTGAAACAAAATCATGTCGTGTGGTTGTGTTTGCCTGGTTTCTAGCTCGGACCAGGTTGCCCTAACTTTAGTGAGTGAAGTGAGTGAATCACCTTAACCAAAGGGACTACTATAATAATTACCGGAGTACTGGTAGAAGACCTTGTCTTTTGCTATTGACCGCAAGATCAGTAACAGGGATAACTTTGAGTGGATGGTGCCATGATACCGGGTACCTTGAGCTAGCACTTGTTGACTGAATCATCGGACTAAATGTCCTGTCAAACTGCGCAGAGGTCAGAAGGTATGGCGAGGGCCAAAAGAGCACTAAACAGTCATCACCACGGCGTCCTTTCCGCATAGTCTATGGTAACATATCTTCAGATTCATTTCACCTGCGAGTTTCTATTGACTGACCCTAATTTTATTGGTCAATTTATTCTTAGCGCAACTCGTAGTCGGGGGGAACACGGGCAAGGCAAAGTGACGGTGCTTGAGCAGAATCAAAATCCACGGACAAAATGTTATGGCAGCCACGGAAGATAGAAATAAAAACGCATCCCAGAATTGCGCGGGTGAGGTCCGGTGGCCTGCTCTCCCACCAGCTGGGTAGTATTTGAGTTCAGAAATCGAAACCGTTAACAACGGTTAGCGCCCCCTCCGCGATGGAGCAGACTGAGCCTTGTGCCTTTCTTGGATCTCATTAACTGGTCTTCGCTATTGTTTTAATCTGTGAAACGAGACCTGCCGACCAGTGACGCATGGATTTTGATTGAGTTGGGGGTCTGGTCAAGATGTTTTGTATAATAATTCCCTGATATGCGTTCTCTTTTCTGTAGTGCCTTTGAGAAGTCGATAGTAAACAGGCTCAAATTTCCTTCAAATGCGGGTGCCACTGCAAATTTATAAATATCGCATGCTTGATGAAAATAATAATTGGGGTAGAATCTGATCCTGTATTGCCGCTCGCTTTTCTCAAAACATCTGGCGCCATGGCTGCCCTTAAGTACAAATAACCGTACTCACTATCTGTGTCTGTTCTGACGCTATTACATCATGTCTACCATTTTACATAACTTCCACGCTGTCCTTTCTAAAAACTTACAACGTCTACTACCGCAATCACATCACCAATACATAGTGCTCAGTTCTCACTTTCTCCATTGTCACTGCCTGCGCACATTCCTCCCCTTTCTGGTGATTGTACCACGTTGCCACAATTCTCACTATTCCCAAACGACCAGACATGTCTCCCTAATGAACACCTTGCCACAAACACCGTAGCCAGATCATCGGTATGCACCGGTGATTAACAATAATGCTAAGCTTCATTTTTCCCGGAATTACGTGGTGAGCCATTACCTTCAAAGTACTCTATTTTGGCAATGATGTCTAATGTACGATCGTATTCCTCACATACGATCCGAGAGGCGCCCTTGCAATCCTACTTCTACAACCCATGATATCCGTCAATATGTTACTTGAGCGAGATCATCAGTTCGATATTAAAAAAGAGAACCAATATCCTCTTGTTAGTGATGCGCGCAACACTGACCGCAGGACGATGGGCGAACACAACAGCTTGTTTCGCGGGGGCCCTGGGCGGCCTTCGGTATCGACTATTGTCTCCAGTCCCGATCTGTCCTACATATAGTTTCTGCTGCCTTCCGGCATTCATCAAGTTCTCAAATCTCAAACTGCACGATTATCACGTTCGAGGGTCATGGTTACCACCCCGCCGGGCCCTCGGCGTGAAGCAAATAGTTGAGCACCTATGCATGGCCAAAAAACAACTGCTTCCTAAAGAAATTCTAGGCTTGAACGGAACTCATTTGGGAGAGGCAGGCACGAGAGGAATAAAAGATACTGAAATTGCCCTGTTAAATTTGCGACTTATCCTTCTCCAATGGTGGGCGGCCCTTTTTAAATACAAAAAACAATAGCTAATCTACCGGGAGTCTTCCTATCAGGATCCTATCTTCTCCGTAACTACACGCTGCATCGCCTTATGGCTTATTCTAACTTTTACCTTACACGTAGTATTTGACTCCACAGCCGTGGTTCCTCTCTGTCCGCTCCGGTTCCTCCACCGGTAGTGGTTCCGCCGGTCTTCGTCCCGATTCGTTCCTCACCGCGGTTATATCGCTCATTGATCCGGTTGTTTTCGTTTACCGCTTCTATCCGAGTCGCCTTTTATCCTGCTCCCTGTACTCGTACAGTATTCGCTCATGTACCACTGTCGTTTCTACCAATACTCACGCACATCAAAGGAAAAAACATAATGCTGACCAAAGCCTGTAGGCCAGCTTCCGTGTAAGCGCCGGTGATTAACAATACTTCTCAGGTTCCTTCGAACGCTGATGACCTTTAAACAGGGGGGAACTAGGGGAACGATGACGACTGGCCAAACAGCTGAGAGATGAAAAACGACGCCTGCTCCCAAACAGCGAAACGGGTAACACGATCGGATGGCGAAGTACGAACCGAGAATAACTAATAGCGATTCACAACCACGATCCATTGGCGAAACGGCAACGCAAACCAACCGAATTTGCGCTTTTTAGCTCAAATTAGAATTCTGATTGCTTGAGCATGGTTTTTGAGAGAAAGGTGGCTGGGTTCGCTGCCTCGACCAACATTGTCCCACCCCCACAGTCTCGTCCTCCAACAAGGCACAACTACTATCCGTGGCAAATTGTAAAGACTCGGGTAAATAGTAACACCATGGTACCACCACCTCCACCCCGTTACCGGTGTGGAATTTATTTCGTACTAAACCTCAGGCGACCATGGAACAATACGGTAGTTGAACCTGCAAGTTATCGTGATCGTGACCACCTGTTAAACCGTAGGATAATGTCACAGGGAATTGACTCGCCGGTATGTCCTATTGCAAGGAAAATAAAGAGACAAGAAAAGAACACAAAGGTGGACCCAATCAAGTAAGGGTGGAAGTGTTGTCTATTGCTTAATATCAATAATATTCTCTACCTAGAGGGAAGCATTCCATCAGGCTCTCTATCCCACGGCTGTATGTTCCAAGGTATACGCCAGACCACACCCTAACCAATCAAATAACAAACAAAACAAAACAAAAACAAAAACAACAAACACAAAAGAAACAATCTTAGATACCCGGCCTGCCGCAGTATCTATTCCCTATTGCGTTGTTATCTGTGGGTGGCTTGACTAAACTAAGGTGGGAAGGTCGGGAGTGTTTAAGAAGACAAACATTCCTTCCAAGAATCGCCCCCTTCTGTGACATGAAATTCTATGGAGCAAACACCCCATAGATACAGGACCCTACCCTCCTACTAACCCACAAACCCCCAAGGATCCCTCCTTCCACTTCCCTTCGCCCCCGACGGCTAAGAAAATAGTATTATTGAACATGACATCTATCTACCATCCTTCTCCCTCTATCCCTTTTATAGACAACCCAGAGTGACTAGCCATAGCACCAACCATTTTCTCATTATCCAACTCCCCTTGCTCCACCTAGCATCTCTAAGTAGACCCAATTCCCCTTGCTCTTCTGGTTCTCCGTATTTTCACCCAAATTATAAACCTCTACTAGTTGTATTGTGCCTTCTTTCACTCTCCTCTCGTACTCCATGATGTCCACCAATTTCACAACAGAATCTGGTTCCAAACGACTTTGCAAGTATAATTTTAGATCATTTAACTGGACACAATCTCTGAGCGCATCTGTCTTAACTCAAACCAATTGTTTTGTATTGATATCACATAGCCGACTGCTGTTACCATGCCAAGCAAGTTCTGATAAAATGTATGGACCTTTCCACCATGGTTCTAATTTGCTTCCCCAGTATTTGTCTAAGAAAAATCTTCTCAACAAGACTAGGTCTCCCTCTTTTAGTGCTTTACATTGTGGGACCGTTTGATAAATGTCTTGCAAAGCTGCTTTGTGAACAAGTTGTATTGCAGCTTCCATGCAAACATAATCAAGGCGCACAGGTCTTTCCAACTGGTGTTCACCTATGTCAGTCTCCGTACTCCAAGGGCTTTCTCCACTTCCAATGGTCGTAGACACTATTCTAGTAGCCTTCTCTGTGCTTGCAGTGATATCGCAATGAGTTTTGTTTAGATTATATCCTAGGAGTAACTCTGCAGGACTAAATCTATAGATATTGAGAATGTGAGTATTGATTCCATGAATACCAGAGTCCATATACAAATCTCAGTCAGTTTGCTGAGCTGCTTGACCTTTCATTGTAACTCTCAATCCATCTACTAGGAGTTTAATATAACGTTCTGCCAATCCCGCAGATTGAAGATGTGACTTTGGTACTGGTAGCTGTAAAACAGACATACTGCATAGAGACTTGGCAAATTCTCCAGAGACAAAGTGGCCACCATTATCGGTATACCCCACTAGGGGCCACCCAAACTATTTAACTATTCCATCAAGTGTGCTACAGCAGATTCAATACATCTATTCGGAACAGGCTTTCAAAACAAAAAGCTGGTAAAGTAATCAACACCGATAACGATAAATTTATTGGCTCTTGGAGTCTCAGGAAAGCGACTGACGAAATCAAACCCCACCATGTCTTTGGGTTGCAAGTGAACAATTGCCTTTTGAGTAACACGGAGTTTCAGTAGTTTAACGAGATGATAATCGGTGGATGTCATACAGTAATTATTGACATCTTTGCTGCGAGTAGGCTAATAGTATCGACTAATGGGTAATTGCAATAAAATTCTAGCAGCAAAATGGCCATGGCAATCTGTACCTGTTGTAAAATTTACTCCACTTGTTCTTCACCAATGCGTAACACCTCCTTCCTATTTCTTTCAATGTACGACAAGCAGTTTGCCAAATCTGAATTATTGGCCATATCACCACTGATCTCTGCTTGTATAGAGCTTGGTGTTGAGGGTGTGTGATAGAGTAGGCAGTAATACTTTGCTTGATGTCGAATGAATCATTGCTGATGGGCTGTAAAGAGGTCTCCACCTTCTGATTAGAAACCTTCCATTTCACCAAACCATTTGCAATACACTATGCCTCCATACTATCTGTCTTCTAACCAGGTCTTCCAATCTTCTGCGATCTGTTCTTTCTCCATCACCAACCCCTGCTTGCTTCCTCATAACTCTTCTTTTCTTCTTTTTGATTGGTTTCCCATTGCTCTTCAATCAGTTGCATATGACTTAATCCTTCTACCAGACCATTTTCTTTTCCAAGAATGTGCAGATATTCAATATCGAACTCAGATAAGCGTACTTGGTATAGTACATAGTCCATAAGCCTCATCCTTGGGCAACAGCCCTAGCAGTGCTTGGTAATCTGTGTAAACTTTGGTTGGAAAAGGTGAGTTGAAAATAAGCTAGTGTACTTTTTTCAGATATCATAGGATTGCAGGAGCTTCTCTTTCCGTGGTAGAATATAGTGTCTCTGCTGCCAAAAGGTGCGTAGATATGAACATGATTATCCATAAATCAGACTGTGTAGATGGTGTTAACGTGGCTGCTGCTGGAAAGTTGGGCAACTAGCATAGTACACGGCCAAGGGCATGCATGGAGGCATCAGTTATCAAGTAATATTGCTTTCTTTTATCTCAAGCAAAGATAACATTCTTGAGAATCTCCTTCTTTATTGCTTTAAAGGCCTTCTCCTGTTTCCCTGAGCACGGAAACCCTCAAACTACTCTAGTTGGCTTTCCTCTTCAACTCACAGGTCTAGACCCGTTCTTATCGTTATTCTTTAATAGTTTATACCATATTGCATCTTTCAGGATCTGGGAGTATTCCACACAGCCAGGGATGAATTCGCATAAGTAGATTTTCATGTAGACAAAGGCTTCAACTTTGGAAGGACTTATTGTATGAGGATAGTTCAGAATTGCTGTAATTTTGTCCCATGATGGTCGGAGTCTACTCCTGTCACTTGACAATCCCAATAGCTCAGTATTGTCTAAAAAGAAGCCAGATTTGCTTCCGTTAAGTGTCAGTCTCACCCAGGCAAATCATAGGAAATAATAGCCATGCAAGAAATTAAACTGTAGGGTAAAGCTGGAAAAAGCACCAAGGTTATTATCTACACAGCATACAAAGTCTCCTTCAGTACACTTGTCCAAGCTATTTTCCTTATAAGGTGGTAGAATATAACCTCGAATGAAATCTTTAAGCCTGGTATAAGTTTAGTGAGCTCCTGCTAAACCTTGTTTCTTCCAGAAGTACTGCCACTGGCCATTGTGTGCAGCAAAAGGTGTTCGATATATATAGAGTGGATACATCTCCACTGCCCAGTAACAATTTGCTGCATCTGTATGGAAGTAGGTTGTATAGTGTGACTTCTACAAATTGTTAACTATTGGCTGAATTCGTCCTATAGGATAACCTGACAGAATAGTGGCTTTGTTGATTTGGTAAAAGACGTGGACCATGCATCACCCACCATCTTTCTTGCATATGAATCCTTTTCAGTGAGACCATGGAGACTCTGAACTTGCTATAATTCCTGCATTCTCTATTATAGGAATGTTTTTATCCAACTGGTCATACTCCTCCAGAGTATAAATCTTTTCTTTTACGTATGCAACGAGTATATGTCGGTAGACAGGAATTCAATGTTTATCAAAATCAGTCATAGGCATCTCTTCTAGTAAACTTGCAAATAGGTCATTCCAAGTAAACAATAATTCCTCTGCTTTTTGTCTTTATCGCTTAGTCAACCGACTTCCCAATTTGATCTTTGAATTTTCAAAACAGGTAGAGGTCTCTTCTGTTGAACTGTCTATCCATGTTCTCCGGTAAAATGAAGGTCTCCAGGCAGTGGGAAAAGGTACAATCCACCTGTATGGTGCAGTCTCCACTGCCTCAGTCTTATCCTGGAATCTATGAAGTCCTGCTATGAGTGTACTACCACTCTTGTCATACTCTTCTAGTACACCAGACCTTCTACCTTTTCCTCAATTTGCCCTCTCTCTTGTTCAACCTCTTGCTTCTCCTCATTTTCCCCCTCAATCTGCAATATATTTACCATATGTGAATCGCATCCGCTACTTGTCCAACTTCCCATTTCTCCCTAAAAATACATGTCCTTATTACCAACCACTTCCGCCTCTATCACAGTCCGATCATTTTCCTCTCCTCTCTCCTTATATTATTCCACTGTAACATCAACTCCATCAACCATAGCATATTCAACATTCAGATTATCTATGCTCCCCTACCTCTCATACACATTTCTAGACAGGCTGCTCCTCTTTTCATCCTCCGTGTTATTATTCTTTGAACTGAAAATAATTCATACTACTACTACCTCTCTCACCTCTCTGCCTGCCAATCAGCCTGAAATATTGACTGGTGATGCTAGTTGTCCAAATTGAAATACTTTGCATCTTCCACCTCTTCTTGTTCCTCCATCATCTGCACACTAGCTTGAGGTTTAATTAATTCAATTAAGTTATCAAAAGACCTGTTCTCAGTAGACAGCTTTAATTCCAGCTCATCTTCAACTTCTTCAAATACATCATTGATTTTATTTGAATTGGTACTGAGTATAATTAGAACACGTAGAGGTTGTGGCTTTGTTGAAACATTACTACTCGACTTTTAGCTTTAATCGGTAGGTATCTGAACTCGAGTACCATGACTGCTCATGATATAATACTGTCCACTAGCATAGTTCCCCTATGGTTAACTGCTTGGAGCTATCACCTACTCAAGAGCCAGGATAGGTAGAATTGTACTCATCTGGCAAAGTGTAGAGTTGGATATTGCATACCATCTTGGCTATAATGATATGAAAACCTGCACCGCTGTAACGATCCCTCTCTGTATAGTTAGTTCTTGGCGACGGGGAATGATACCTTTCGGTTCTGTCTCCTTCTTTCTTTGTCCTACGATACCTCTCGGGCTCTGCCTACGTTACCGATAGTACAAGACCTTTGTCGTCTATCGCGAATGCCTATCCTAAGCTTTCTCTAACTCTTCTTCGTAAAGCGCCTTCCTTGGTGTAACGATAACATTGCAATAAGGATAAAGATCGTAAAGGTATTTTATATTCGTTAAAGTAATTAGTAGGAAAAGTACTTAGAATAAGGCGTGAAGAACCTATCTTCCTCGGCCGCATTGGCCTCCTTATATAGTGTTCTTCCGCCTTTAGTCATGTGACCTAAAGTGGTCACATGTGCGAAACTAAATCACAGCAAACTAGTCATGTGACCAAAGTGATCACATGCTCAAAACCCATGATCTCCTAGCGAGAATATGTGCGAAACTCATAAACTAATCATAACGTAATAAACAAGTCATATGACTCGACAGAGTCATCTGTACAAAACCCAGGACATCAGAATGAGGTCATGTGCGAAGCATAAATCATATGCACAAGGCTTACCCGTAAGGCACACTCATAAGGGATACTCGTCAGGCGCATGTCCCATGACTCATACTTGAGCCATGTGCGAAAGCATCACAAATCCCACACATAACTAATGATATAACCCGCATAGGTCATATGCGTGAAACAATAACATAGCTGTGACTCATAACCATGTGTCACGTGAAGAACCATTTCCTCGCTAAGCCACGTTCATGACATTAGCTCCCCTCCCCATAAGCCTGAGTCCCATCAGGCTTTTTCTCCCAGCTTCAATAGTTCCCCTCCTGCCAAGCGCATGGTCCTTCTCAGCTAGTGGAACTTTTCGTCTACTGTCCTCCATCTGACCCTTACCGATTCTAGAGTCAGATTCGCCATCTCGATTGTCTACTGCTGATTGTCGTTCAGCTGTTTGAGCTGCGCGACCGTTTTGTCGTTTGCCGAAATTGTGGCCTTGTCTTAGCCCAGTTGTTCTCCGAGTTCCCGGATCTGCCTGTGTAGGCTCCTGACATCCGGTTTCATGTCTGCCGAGGAGTTTTGGGCCCCTCCCTCCTTGGACCGCCTCCTCGTGGCCCATGCCTTTCTGGCATCTTCTCCTTCCAACTCTTTTCGGCTTCCAACCTTCTGCGGGTAGAATCCCGCAGATATCTTTTGTGCCCTGTGCATCCTGCACCCATTTCTGAAGCATTGTTGCCAATGCGTCAGGACGTGGTCTGACCGTGGGCCACACTTTCGGCATTTCCTCGGGAACTATCCCGAGCCTTCCTTTTCACTAAAGTGTGTTTGGCAACCGTTATCGTAGCATACCGTCCATGACATGGCGTTATGCTGTGCTTGTTTTTCCCTTTCCTTGAGTTTTTCGTCGGTTGGCCCCATAAATGAGTATTCGGGGCTGGTGGGTGTGGTTTGGCGGGGGCTATTGCCCCAGCCCTCGTGTTGTTGTAACGGCGCGGGAGTCTTTCCCTCTTCTTTGCCTTAGTTGAACGTGATCGTCACTTGGGCCGGGCTTGCCTGGATATCGCTGGTGGAAGGTTGAGATGGCATCTTGTGCGTTTTCGAAGTTGTATACGAAGTACCAAGTTTTATCGTGTTTGGGAGAATATCCTGTCCACTTGGCTCGGTATTGCAGGTGACCGGGGAAGAAGCGGGAATCGACTATTTCGTCGAGCTCGTATTATGGTTCTCCATCGAGTTCGATTGGAGGGGGGGGAATAAGTGTTTATGAAGGAAACTTGTTGTCATTGTGTAGTTCGAGGAGCGAGATGTGGAATGTATTGTGTATTCGCATTGAGGGGGGAAGGTTGAGTTTATAAACTCTGCTGCCCACATTTTCCAGTATCCGGAATGGTCCTATTTTCTTGTAGTCCAATTTCTTTGATGGTCGCGTTGTATGAATATTGCGTGGTATTAGCCATACTCTATCTCCTGATCCTATGTTCGGATCTTGTCTTCGGTGCTTATCATGTTGTTCCTTCTGTCGTTGTTGCTCTTGACTCATTTCGTATTGTAATGTTTCGTGTAGTTTCCCCATATCGGTTTTATCCGGTATCACATCATTAATCGTATGATATGTGGTCTGACTTTCTGGATGTTGTCCGTAATTTGCGAAGAAGGGTGTCGTGCCAATTGTTTCTTGCTTTCCATTGTTGTATGCAAACTTGGCCATAGATAACAGCTTGTACCAATCAACTTATTGATAATTGACATAGGCCCTTAAATATTGTTCGAGTATCGCATTTACCTGTTCCGTTTGTTCATCCGTTTGTGGGTAGAATGCTGTACTTATTCTGTTTTATATCCCCATTTCTCCAGTTACTCTCTTCCATAGTCCCGATGTGAATAGTGTTCCTCGATTGGTAATGATATTCTTTGGGAGGCCGTGAAGTCGAAAGACCTCTCGGAATAATGTTTGTATAAAATCCCTACCTAGTTGATGTCTTTTCAAACAGGAATGAAATGACTCATTTTTGTCAGGCGATCCACCACGACCAAGATGCTATCGCAATTTTCCGATATTGGTAGGTTCGTGATGAAATCCATAGTAATTGTTTCCCATGGTTGTGCGGGGATTTCGTTTGATTTTAGTAATCCATATGGTGTGTGTTTAGCCGTTTTCGTCCTCTGGCATATGTCACAGTTTTTGACATATCGTTTAACATCTTTGCGCAGTCCTGGCCAATAGAATGACCTCGTGATGAATTCTGTGGTTTTAGCCGTCCCTCAGTGTCCTGCCGTTCGGATATCGTGGTGTTGTCATATGATGTCTGTCCTTATCTCTTCTTCTTCCGGGATCCACTGTTTTCCCTCGTATCATATATTTCCGTCCTTCCATTGGCATAACCCCTGTGCAATTCCTTTCATCTACTTTTTTCCTCCTTCCAAGGCTTTTCTTATTGCCTGGATTGTTTTGTCTTTCTTGTTTGCGGCCTCAATTCCTCTTTCTTCCTTTGATGTGAATTGGATAACCTCCATTGCCTCGAAGTAGGTTTTTGGTAATAGGGTCCGTGTTTTTTGTTTGATCCTTTCGTCTTCTTTCGTTTGTGGTTTGTCGCTTGCAATCCTTGTGAGAGCATCTGGCTTTCCACTTTCTTTACCTGGTCGGTATTCGATTTTGAAGTTGTATTTGCTAAGGTGTTCCATCCATCTTATCTGGCGGTCATTCAGTTCTTTCGTAGTCATGAACGGCACTAGGTTCTTGTGGTCGGTTAGAACTCGGACTTGATGGTTGTTGTTCGAAACATATCTTCTCCATTCTTTTAATGCTTGAACTATTGCTAATAGTTCTTTGTTTGCAACATTGTAGTTGCACTCTGCGGGGGTCATTGTTTTGGATCGATAGGACACTGGCCTCCATTTTTCATCGTCGCATTCTTGCGATAGTATGCCTGAGCATACATATTTTAAGGCATCCATTTCAAACATTGTCCTTCGGTTTGGCTTGAAATGGACCAATATGGGTGCTGATGTTAGATGCGTTCGTATTACATCATAAGCTTTTTGTTCCATTTCTCCCCATTCCCATTTCTTGTCTTTTTTCGTTAGGTTATAGAGAGGCTTTGCAAGTCTGCTAAACCCTTCTATGAACCTTCGATAAAAGTTGCAGAATCCCATAAACCATTGGACATCTGTTTTGTTGTTTGGTTTGGCCCAATCCCATATGGCTGCTGTTTTAACAGGGTCGACCTTGACCCCACTTCGATTGATAATAAATCCCAGGTATTCTGTTTCTTCCTTGTCGAATTCGCATTTTGTTGGTTTGATCTTCATTCCTGATCCTTGTATTGCCGCCATGATATTGCTGATATCTTTTTGGTGTTGTTGTATGTTTTCCGAGTATATGAGTACATCTTCCAAGTATACGCTGCAACATATGTTGAGGTACTTATTAAGTACCTTGTTGATCCATCTCTGGAATGAAGCCGGTGCGTTGGTTAGCCCGAAGGGCATAACCAAGTATTCGAATATTCCGTATCTTGAGGTGAATGTAGTCTTCCATTCGTCTCCTGCCTTGATGCGTATGTTGTGGTATGCATCTTTGATGTCGAGTTTGGTGGAAGTATTTTGCTGATCGGTAGTCTGTCCAGTGCTTTCCCAATCAAGGGTAGTGGATATCGGTCCTTCTTGGTAACCGAATTGAGTGCTCAGTAGTCCACGCATAGTCTCATTTTTCCGTCTTTCTTTTTGACGAATAATATTGGGGATCCTCCTGACGCGAAAGAGTTTCGGATCCATCCTCGCTTTAGGTTTTGCTCTATGTACTTCCTAAGTTCTTCGAGCTCTGCTTCCCCTAGGGGCTATAACTTCTTATAGGGAATCTCTTTTGTCTTTCCTGTTTTTTCGTCTTTGTCCAGCTGAATTTCGTGGTCGATTCCTGGTCTTCGAGGTGGTAGCTCCATAGCTTCCTCTTCTTGGAATAGATTTGTGAATTGGTGATATTCTTTTGGAACCAATTCTTTCCATCCTTTTTTGCTTTGGTATTTCTTATCCTGGATTGGTAGCTCTGTACTAATGTTGATTTTTGCTAGAACCGCATTTCCATCTTTGTATGTCCATTTGAAAATTCCTGTTGTATCTCCTCTTCGATAATATCGTCCAAAGGCTTGTGCTGTCATCTATTTGATCTCAACTCTTTTTGTTGTATCTCGCTGGTTTTGGTCCGTACTTCCTAATCCCTTATTTCCTCTTATGGTTTCTTCCAGTTGATTTACTTCATGCTGATCCTCTTTGTTGATTTTTACGATTATCAACCGTGCGATTCGATCGCCTTTCTGGACTTGGTAGTTCTCTGGAGCTAGGTTGGCCAGGACCACTTTGATTTCACTGGTATAGTGGACGTTGATCACCCCTGTCATGGTCATGAGTCGGTGTTTGACTGCTACACCACTGCGGGGTGCTATTTGTCCATAGGTGCCTTCTGAGAGTCCAATGGCTATTCCCGTTGCTATCGTTGCCTGCCCGTTGGCCGGTATCTTGATTCCTTCGTTGGCATATAGGTCGTGTCCTGCTGCCCCTTTGGAACCCTTAGTAGGCACTTTTGCCTCTGGGTCCAGTCTTTGTATCTGGACCCTCTTGTCTTGCAGCATCTCGGCAAACTTTGCATGTAAAGTTTCTTCCTCCGCTTCCCATATCGGTATTGAGTAGACCACAGGTGAACTGTTGAGACATCGTGTCGCACATAGTTCGCTTGTAAAGGTCATCTTGTTCTCTTTCCAATCGATCGTTGGATTATGCTTCCATAACCATGGCCTCCCTACGACTATCTCATGGTTCTTCCGATCTGCCACTTGAAAGGTTGCCTTTTTCCTATGGCTGTCAATGTCCATGGATACTGTCGCCGTATAGGTTACAGGACCCATAGTACTTGGTTTTCCATCCACTAAGTAGACATGTCTTGCTTTCTTGGCTTATTTGGTGTGGAGGCCATATTTGTCGCATATTTCGTTATCGATGAAGTCTTCAGTGGCCCCCGAGTCGAGCATTGCATATATTGTTGTTTCTTCACTTTCTCTGTTGTATATCTTCGTTTTGATCATCACATGATCTCCATCTTCTTTTCCTCTTTGCGTGTGTAGTGCCGTGTAGTAGTTTGCTACTTTGATGGGTTTTCCAGGTCCACATCTTGGGTCTCCCAGACCACCGTTTACTGGGGACCCTCTTTGTTTTCCGCCGGTGAATCCTCTGCTATCATTTCGCAGATGTTGCTTCTTCTTTGATTTTGGAAACGATTATTTCCAGCAGCTCTGTTTCCTTGGTATCCGTTGTCCGGTCGGCTTCTGCATTCTCGTATCCGATGCCCTGCTTTTCCACACCTCAGGCATAGTTTTCCATTCATCCTTCTGGCGTACTCTTCCTTAGACAGATTCAGGGCAGGCCCCGCCCTTGACTTGTCTAACTCCATTGGTTCGCCTGGTGGTAATTTTCGACTTTCCCCTCGAGTTGCTTGCAGTTTGAAGGTCCCGTCCACATTCCTTGATGATTGGACCCTTCTATGTGCTATAGTGTTTTCCGAGTTCCTCCGAACCATGTTTAATTTACTTTCTTTGTTGATTGCCCATCTTGCAAATCATTCGGCTGTCGTATAGCGCAGGTCAGAGATTCCCCATACCTCTCGGAGTCTCTCACTGCGGTTTCTCAGGAGGATGATGTAGAGAGTTGCATCATCAAACTCGGCCTCGTATTCCAATAGTCGACATTCATTCCAATATGCTGAGAATGTTTGTTTTCCTTGTTGGAGTTTTTCTAGCTTTCATCTTGCTGTTTCTTTGGCGTTGGGGTCTCCAAACTGTTCAAAGAGTGTCGCCTTGAACTCTCTGTATGTGACCCATTCCCTCTGCTTCCTTCTATCTTGGAAAGGCATGATCTATTGCACTGCGAGTCCTCTGAGCAGGGATTCCACATATGGAATCTTGATTTTGTCATGTTGATCTCCATATCCCTTAACAGCAAAATATTCCACGCATTGTGCTAAGAATATTCGTAGCTTATCTTCAGCTCCTTGGTAAATGTCGGGCTCTTTTCCTTTTGGTCGTTGGACATTTCCTTGCCCTGTATTCCGTGTGGCTGCGAGAAATACCTGAAACTGATTTTCAGTCATTCCAAGTATACTGGTTCCTGGTGCAGGAGCTGCGGGGGCCGGTGGCCCAGGTACTGCGGATCCCGACATTCTCTCAGGTCGTGGAGTTCCAGCAGCAGAGCTATCGACTGGTGATGCTTTCTCTGGGGTTACTGGGCTTGCTGCTCTCGAGGGTTCTGCTGAGACGTGATCTGAAGGCGTCGCTGAATCCTCCTAGATTAATATTTTGATCGTCGATGTCAATATCCCCTTTCCTGTCTGGGTTGAAGGATGCCGTCTTGTATCGTTTGGCGTCGCACTAAGTGACGCTTTGTAATGTAACGATCCCGCTCTGTATAGTTAGTTCTTGGCGACGGGGAACCATACTTATCGGTTCTGTCTCCTTCTTTCTTTGTCCTACAATATCTCTAGGTCTCTGCCTACGTTACTGATAGTACAAGACCTTTGTCTTCTATCGGGAATGCCTATCGTAAGCTTTCTCGAACTCTTCTTCATAAAGCGCCTTCCTTGGCGTAACGATAACATTGCAATAAGGATAAAGATCGTAAAGGTATTTTATATTCGTTAAAGTAATAAGTAGGAAAAGTACTTAGAATAAAGCGTGAAGATCCTATCTTCCTCAGCCGCATCGGCCTCCTTATATAGTGTTCTTCCGCCTTTAGTCATGTGACCTAAAGTGGTCACATGTGCGAAACTAAATCACAGCAAACTAGTCATGTGACCAAAGTGATCACATGCTCAAAACCTATGATCTCTTAGCGAGATTATGTGCGAAACTCATAAACCAATCATAATGCAATAAACAAGTCATATGACTTGACTGAGTCATATGCACGAGACCCATGACATCATAATGAGGTCATGTGCGAAACATAAATCGTATGTGCAAGGCTTACCCGTAAGGCACACTCGTAAGTCATACTTGTCAGGCGCATTTCCCATGACTCATACTTGAGCCATGTGCGAAAGCATCACAAATTCCACACATAACTAATCATATAACACGAATAGGTCATATGCGTGAAACAATAATATAGCTGTGACTCATAACCATGTGTCACGTGAAAAACCCTTTTCTCGCTAAGAGACGTTCGTGACAACCGCAGGCAATTTTTGTAAGAGCATTGGTAGCAGTGTGAATAACCATTCCATCTGGCTTCGTCAACTTTGCTCCCATTGAACATAGAAGATCAATTGGCACGAGATTGACTACGGATCTGCGATCAACGAAGATCTAGGGTAACATCAAACTGGCTACCTTGAGTCTGTACTACCCATTGTGTGTAGAAATTGGTAACATCACCCACATCACCATCAGTAGCTACTACCAGAACCTCTTCATCTTCTTCGGCCTCCTGTGTTCCTGCGTCGACCGCAACCTTCTTTCCATTCATCTTGATCTTTGTTTGATACCTGCCTTTCAGTCTCTCCTGAACAAGGAGATGACAAAAATCCTTTTTAACTGTTGATACGAGATCAAAGAAGGATCTCCAATTCAATCTAATAACTGAGGTATCTTGAAATGCTACAACAAAATCGAACTTCTCGTGTGCAGCTATCATACAAATTGGCCTACATCTCAGTTGTGGTCTTGCTGTTGACTTTAGTATTTGACCTTTTAGAGTAAGGTCAACTACCTCATCTTTTTCATTTTCATAATTACGTCTTTGTCTCTGACTGCATGGACCAGGTTGCCTATCGTACTCTGACGGTAAATCACTAAATATTTGTACATGCTCACCAGCTATGACTGATATACCTGTATCACTCTCATAATTATTTTCATCTTCTCCATGAGAGTCACTGGTAGGCAAACAGCAGACAAACCTCATCAAGTCCTCACTACCACCATCCATTGGAGTTAATGCTTGAACTGTCAGTCCCGAGAGAGTGGAGGGGGTTGGGCTAATTTTAATCACACCTACTGGCTTTTCCAACTACTGAAGATGAATGATAAGCTGCAATGGTACAGGTACTGTATTGAACTGTAGTTGATTATGATTAGGATACTGGACTCACCTCTCTGGGATCCTGCATCATAAGGCTTCAATCTTGGACAATGTAGTTATGTATGGCCAACCTCTCCGCAGTTGTAACATCCAGGTCTACTACGAGCTGGATATTAAAACGTGCTATTAGGTACAATTATAGATTGCATAGCTGGTAAACTTCTATTGTACAGAGATGAAGGTTTGTAAGCTTGCTGATTGGCTAGTCACCTAAGTGGGTATCTTGTAGTGAATGATAGAGTAGACTGAGAAATTGGTCCTCTCTCGTCTTGGATACTTCTAGTAAAGGTTGGACGCCGCCTAGGATATACAGGATTCCAATTTGTTAACTCTCTGGGTAGACTACAATAATTTCGAAATTCTGGATCTCTACTCACTGGATTACCCTGCCTGCGCTGTATATAACTATACTGTGCTTGCTGTCCATAATGACAATCAACCTCATAGGTATACAAGGGAGTAACATCTCTCTCCTGATATATAGCCACGGTTCCTCCCATATTCTCCTGTGGGGCCTTCTGTACCTTCATCAAATTCTTTACCAGATCTTTCAACTCTCTAAACTCATGAAGGATTCGATCATCTTCTCAACTTTGACTCATTGTTCTGGAATTCTTATATGCCTGCCTCCCGAGGTATTTCCCAGACTTCTCCAACCTTTTCGAAGATATTTTTACATATCTGTAAGCTCTATCCTCATCGGAATCTGACTCAGTTTCAGATTCATCCTTATCAGTAACCATGCTGTGCCTATCATCGGACTCATACTCCTCCACTACCTGCTTGTAAAATTTCAATCTTAATGGTATTGCAAGATGCATTATTGCCTTCACAACCTGCATAGGGGATTTAGGAGAATGAGGCTTTAGGAAACTTAGGATTGTCATCTGTTGCAACTGTCTGCTGGTAAGCTCGTAGATGTAATAACGAGCCAAGATCTTGTCGTACTGCTTCAGACCAGAGAGCTTGATGCAAGGAATCTTCAAGACTTTATGGCGGTAGACAAACACATTGCAGTCGCTGTGTTGGATGCCATTCATAACTGACGGAATCTCCTCTTATGCTTGGCTATCAATATCTAGGTCATGAAACTGTTCCATTAATATCACCAAAACCTTCTCCTTATCTTATTGAAGATTCTCAGGTAGTTGACTAATGAAGACACCTGCCTCAGACTTAACCACGCATGCTATACAGATTTGGGCTGCTCTCAGCTTCTTGGATAACTCCATTTGTCTATCGTAATTGTCTCTCATTGTAGCAAACCAGGTCCTCATCTGTCCCGGAAATGTTTTAATATCCACTGAGTCCTCACAAGTAAACTGGATATCTATCAAGCTTGTATGATTCAGGAATTTTTGTTGATTGAAGAACTCAGAACTACTACTCAGAGTGACTGATAGAGGTGGTGATAGGGTTTTGAAAAGCTCAGTCAGTACACATTCTCTTTCCAATGGTGGACGAAACTTATTATAGTCTTCCTCACAGGAGCTTTGTCCAATGTGACGTAGGATCCTGCACCAATACCCCTTTCTTGGATAGTACAGAGTATCCACAATCTGCGAGGCTTTCTGCTGCTCAAGAGGTATCTCCATACCAACCTTTCTCGTAGAGTACACAGAATCCAAGTACTCAGATATATAGTAACCACTGTCAGGAAGTAGACTACCTATCCGCAACAGGAGTTTGAGGATAGCTGAGCTCCAATGGACAATTACTACGGTGATTGACAATCGAACAACCTAACAGCCAAGCAAATTGATTGATGGAAAAGGAAAATGCCTTCAGAGAGCCAGTCACGATGACGAGTGTCGGTCTCTCTCGATGTGACAAGAAGAAAAATCAGTTTCAGTGCACCACTTGTGGAGTTTATTTCACACTACACCTCAGTCGACCTTGGAACAATAGGATAGTCGAACCTGTAAGTTATTGTGATCGCGACCTTCTGTTAAAGCATAGGACAATGTTACAGAGAATTGACTCGCCGGTATGTTGTATTGCGAGGAAAATAAAGAGACAAGAGAACAATACAAAAGTGTACCCACTCAAATAAGGGTGGAAGTGTTGCCTATTGTGTTATTCTCTGTAGGTGGCTTGACTAAACTAAGGTGGGAAGGTCGGGAGTGCTTAAGAGGACAAATATTCCCTCTAAGAATCGCCCCCTTCTGTGACATGAAATTCTATGGAGCAAACACTCCATAGATACAGGACCTTACCCTCCTACTAACCCACAAACTCTCACCAGTAACTCCACGGTTAAGATCATTCATGGCGAAACAGCTTTTGACCCAGATCCCCCTCAGTGGTGATGATGCGGGCTGTGATCGCCCACTCTTTTTTGCCTGTCTAGATGCCTTTGCAGTATCAACCCGTTCGCGCTCCTCCCATAATATGAGAATGGTTTCTACAGTGACTACTGTAGCTTCAGTCGACTTGCACCGGTGGGAAGCATTTCCCCTTTTTTCCTTTCCCACCCAGGAACTGTACTGCATGTGGGCCTCTTACTCCAGTACTTTATCGGCCAGTTCTTGCTGGAATACTTCTGACAAGCGAGAGATGAGATAATTAATTTTAGCTTTTCGAGAGGAGGGGGTATTACGCGTAACTAGGGAGTTCGTGTTGCGTAACTAACTCTGCGTGGTGTTTTAGGGATTTGATATTGGGGGTTGCCGGCAATGGCTAGAGTATCTTGTTTACCACTTGTTAGCTCTTTTCACTTAACCACTCTAAGTACTGAATGGGGATTCAATGGAATTATGCCTACAGCCTCCTAAGTACTCTTAATATTACTTGATGTAGAAGCTAATTGTTTAGCTGGCATCAATATTCTATAGCATAAATAATCAGATTATGTATATGTAGAAGTTAGACAATTATAAATAAATTGAGAATACAAACGGTAAGAATTCTCCCTTATTTATACCAGCATGCCCTCTTCGCACCACTTCATGTAGCCCATTCGTATAATGCCTCTGCAAAAACTAAAGAGTCCTACAGCCAGAGGCTGCAGTATGTGTGTAGAGTGGGCCAGAAGACACAATAGAAGAATCTTAATGTTAAGGAAATAATCAAAACATTGACAATTGAAATATGATGTATGCCAGTCTAAGCCTAGAGGCTGGTATGCATTCCCAGCACGATATAGTTTAAGTTCTTGAAGTTAGTTTAATATTACATTTTAAGATTTATAGTAGATAGTTACCCCAGCTGTATTTCACAGTCAAAAACCTCATTAAGCCAAAGTAACACCAACTCCTAAGCTGGTAATATCAGTTCGGCCGAAGTATTGGAAATATTATCTACCAGCCGAAGCCATGCATTGTGTCAGGCCTTGGGTGGGTTAACCTATGTCACTAGTTTGGTAGGGTCGAGTTGCAGGGGAAATAACCAGGGTTACGAAACAAACTCAAACAATATTATTCATTTTTCATTGTCCCGATTACCATAAAAACTGTAGTCTAACCACATAGTACTAAGACAGTATCTACTGTTACTAGAAAGGTACAAGTACAGGTATTTCTAAATTTGAATTGTAACTGGCATGGGTACTCAGTTACTGGTTATGTTTTATATGTTTTGATTTAAGTATCACTTTGATTCGTGGTTTGTTTTAAGTATCATTTGATGCTTGGTTTTATTTTATTCTTTTGTTTTTAGTATCATTTTAGTACTTAAGTAGTTTTACCAAAGTGTATCGCTTGCTATTTTTGATTAGATTTGTTCATACCAGACTTGAACTGATTTGTATACTTAAAGGCCACTTGATTCCACAATCAAAAAGGCTGACTTTGACAGATTGTATTTCAACATACTTGGTTGCAGTATTACCACATGGTTTTCTCAGTACACCTTCGAAGCATTCTTTGGTTTTTAGCTCTCCACTCGTCTCTAGTAGAGAAGGCCACCAGCCACCTATCGTACTTTTCACTGATAATGTAAATACCATCTTATGAATACTTTACATAATAATTTAGGAAGAAACTAGGCCTAAGAGTGATTAGAAGTGGCAGAAGATCTCTCACTCTCTAGCATTAAGGCACTTAATATGAGCTTCAACTTTCTTTGTAATGTTAATATGCCATCTGGTTTNTTTTATAGTTATCGCTTAGATACTTGATTGTTTTTATGTTTTAGTATTCAGTATAGTCTTAATATTTAACTTGCTTTACCAAAAGTAATATTATTCGATACATTTGAGTAGCTTCATTTCTTGCTAAACATGAATAGTTTTGTGTATTTAAAGAGCACCTGATTCCAATATAGAAAAGGGAAACTTCGACACACCCTATTTCAATATACTTTGTTGAACAGTTACTCTTTACTTTCTCAGTATAGCTTCAAAGCCTCCTTTAGCTACAGCCCTCTCCTCCTCTCTGGTAGAGTATGCTACCTGTTACTATCTTATATTTACCTAAAATGTAATTAGTACCTTGCAAACACATTACATTTTTTGAAACTCCTAAGTGATTAAGAACCTGTTGACAGATTTATGCCTGATCAACCTATCGACAGTTACCTCATAATGCAAGCTGACAAAAGCTCCATAATCACTGTACATTTGGCTTCTACTGAACCCTAATATAGAGTCCTTAATAATCAGAAGACGGAAGCAGATTTCACACAATGACCTTTCAAGGAAGAAACAATGCCTAATCTCTGCTAAAGAGCGAACAGAATGTAAAAACATGGAAGCCACACAACATTCAAAACAATACCCCCCAACTCCAACAAAGACACTTACTTTCGAATGCTCGCACGCCTCTAAGTCTAGTATTAAATTACATATTGTGAGTACTTAAGGAGTACTTTCAGGAGATCGAAAATTAAGGGTAAGACCAAAGAAAAAAGAGGAAGAACTTGAATTGACTACCATACCCGAACTTGAGGTCCACCTACCGCCCCAGTTCACAGGTGAAGGGAAAGAACTCAAAGTGGAGGTACTTGATCAATAGACAACAGCTCTTGTACTCTATCTCCTGCTGAAGAAGGTTGATATGAGAAAACCAACATCAGGACTCTACTTAGGATCATTCCATGAATGCAAGACAATAGACACTTACTACGGATACGATAAGGAGTATGGCGGAACGCTGAAGCTAAGAGTAACTACAGTACTCGAATAACTCCAACACCGATTCCAATCCTCTATCAGGAAGGGCCAGTTATACTGAAAATTCAATAACCTTCAACATGTTAACGGAATATATGTCTAAAGAATGACGTTACATAACTATGGAACTCTTTATCTATAGGGACCGAATAAAGAGGATAAGCATCTCTAGCTATATCTTAAAATAACTATTCCATGATTCCATGCACACTACCCTGTAAAGAGAAGTGGAACACTTAGAACAAGATGGCGATAACATGGCCACTATAACCTAAAAGCCTAAATAAAAGAATGCTATATTCTATAAAACTAATCCTTACAAAACTTGGTCATCCTCCAACAGTAATAAACAACCCCGATACAAGCCCTCTAGCAACAGTGAAGAAGATAGATACAGAGTTTGGAAAAAGAAAAAAGGATCCACCATAGGATTGAGAAACTAGAAAGGTGAATGCCTGGAATGTGTAAAGACTGGACACAGGGCAAAGAATTGCCCTACTAAGAAGGGAATGGATAAAGCAATCAAATAAGAGGCATCGGCTAGTAATATCGAAAGGGATAGTGATGACACCCAATCCAGTAAATTGGACAACATTCACATGGGATATTTTGATGTAGAATGCAACAGTGTTCCACTACCTGCTACCTTCAAACCCCTAACTGTCCTTGAAGGTACTATTCTGATCAAGGGGCAAAGTTAGGTGGAGATAGCCTGATAGACTTCAGAATTCTCTAGTCCAATCAAGATTTGTTTCTGGAGAAAGAGATCGTTTAGGAAGGCGCGGATTTACTTGTTTCATTCATGGCTCCTGAGGGCTAGGTAGTATAGGTAAAATAAAATTGAATGATATAAATAAAATATTATTATATAGTTAATGTTTCATCTCCATTACTTGAAGATGTCTGAACCTTGGGATCCACATTGATATATATATTCTGTGTCTGAGTGTTCAAGGATGATATCTATTTATTATACAATTATGAACCTCTCATTATTATAACTCGAAATGTCTAGTATTGTTCAAAACTGTAAATCCCTGAATACCATGAAATCTATTACACCCTTTTTGGTAATTACGATATACGTATTTTATGGACTATGCTGTTGCCAATCGTAATTATGCTATTGTAAAGGTCTTTGACTTATGGCTTAGTTCTCAAGTGGAACTCGCTTGGCCCTAATTATCACCTCCATTGTTGAAATGATTAGTTTCATCTGCAGGTTGTATCTGTAAAGGGGGTGGTAACTATAACCATTGTAGTTCGCCTGACCTTCATCCTTCATAACCCATCACCTGTAATATGTTCGTAGGGTGCTAATCACGCTATCGGTATATTACCTAATAGTTGGCAGGTGGCCTGCTCTACCAGAGAGGAGGTGAGAGTTGAGAACTAAAGGAGGCTTCGAAGGTGTACGGAGAAATAAAGAGGTAACTGTTCAACTAAGTATATTGAAATACTGCCTCTCGAAGCTTTTCTTTTCCATTGTGGAAACAAGCCGTCTTTTAAATACACAAATCTGTTTATGTCTAGCATGAATAAAACTAATCAAAGGTATCAAGTGATACACTTTGGTAAAACAAATCAAGTATCAAAACAAGACTTAAAACAAAATATAAAACAAAAGCAAGTATGAAAGTGATAGTTAAAAAAACAACAAAAAACAACTAATAACCGAGTACCTGTACTGGTTACATTTCCCAAAACACAACAACTGTTAAAACAAAACCTAATAATTATTAAAGGCAGAGTCTGAGAAACTGAAGGCTTCAGTTTCCGCTACACATTCCTCATCATAAGTGTCACACTAAGGACAAGAAGAAATACTAAGGAAATAACGTGACTAAAAGAAACGCAAATTAAAGTAGTCATGAATGTCAGATTATGCTGTTTGTCTACCCAAGTGCTATTGCAATCAGGGCAGTAGTCTGCACAGAGAATAGCGAAGAAGTCATGAGGTTGGAAGATATCTGGAACGATCCCTCCTGGAATGGTTGGTTCTTGGCGACCGGGAATGATACTGCTCTTCTCTTTCTTCTCACTTCTTCATCTTACGATAGCACGAGGCTTCCGCATACATTACCGATAGTACAAGACCTCAGTCTTCTATCGTGAACGCCTATTGTAAGCTTTCTCTAACTCGTCTTCGTGAGGAGCTTTCCTTGGCGTAAGGATAATGTTGCAATAAAGAAAAACATCGTAAAGATGTTTTATATTCGTTAAAGTAATGAGTAGGAAAAGTATTTAGAATAAAGCGTGAAGAACCTATCATCCACGGCCGTATCTGCCTCCTTATATAGCATTCTTCCTCCCCGTAGTCATGTGACACAAAGTGGTAACATGTGCGAAACCAAATCATAGCAAACTAGTCATGTGACTAAAGTGATCACATACTCAAAACCCAGGACCTCATAGCAAGGTCATGTGCAAAAACTCATGAACAAATCATAAAACAATAAATAAGTCATTTGACTGGACTGAGTCAAATGAGGGAAACCCATGACCTCATAATGAGGTCATGTGCGAAACATGAATCATATGTGCAAGGCTTACCCGCAATCCACACTTGCAAGGCATATTCGCCAGGCCCACGTCTTATGACTCATATTTGAGCCATGTGCGCAAGCATTACAAATCCCCCACATAACAAATGATATAACTCGAATGAGTCATATGTGTGAAGCAATAACATACCTGTGACTCATAACTATGTGTCACATGAAAACCTTTTTCATGCCAAGCCACCCTCGTGACAATAGCTTCCCTCCTCTTAAGCCTGAGTCCCATAAGGCCTTTTCTCGCTGTTTCAAGAGTTTCCGTCCTGCCGAGCGCATAGTGCTTCTCCGCTTGTGGAACCTTTCATCTGCTATCCTCCACCTGACCATTACCGATTCTAGGGTCAGATTCGCCCTCTCGATCGTGTGTTACTGATGATTATTCACCAATCTTAGCTCCGTGATCGTTTTCCCGTTTGCCAAAATTGTGGCCTTGGCTTGGCCATGTTGTTCTCTGAGTCCCTGTATTTGCCTGTCTAGGCTCCTCACGTCCAGCTCTGTATCTGCAGAGGAGATCTGGGTCCCTCCCTCCCTGGACCATGTCCTCGTGGCCTATGCCTTCCTGGCATCTGCTTCTTTCAACTCTTTCCTGCTTCCATCCTTTTCCTGGTAGAAACCCGTAGAGCTTTTCTGTGCCCTGTGCATCCTGCACCCATTTCTGAAGCATTGTTGCCAATACTTCAAGACGTGGTCTGGGTGTGGACCACGCTTTCGCCATTCCCTTGGGAACCATCCCGAGCCTTCTTTGTCGCCAAAATGTGTTTGGCAACCATCATCATAGCATACCGTCCATGTCATGGTGTTATGTTGTGCTTGTTTTTCTCTCTCTCTTTGTTCTTCATCGGTTGGCCCCATGAATGAGTATTCGGGGCTGGTTGGTATGACTCGGCAGGCACTATCGCCCCAGCCCTCATCTTGTTGTAATGGTATGGAAGCCTTTCCTTCACCTTTGCCTTGGTTGAACGTGATCGTTCCTTGGGCCGGGCTTGCCCGGGTGTCACTTGTGGAAAGTTAATATGGCATCTTTTGCGTGTTCAAAGTTGTTTGCTAAATACCAAGTTGTATCGTATTCAGGTGAATATCCCATCCACTTTGCTGGATTTTGGAGAAGATGTTGGAAGAAGTGAGAATTGACTATTTCCTCAAGCTCGTATTTTGCTTCTCCATCGAGTTCGATTGGCGGAGGACGAATATGTGTTTGTGAGGGAAACTTGTTGTCATTGTGTAATTCGAAGAGTGAGATGTGGAATGTGTTGTATATTCGCATTGAGGGTGGAAGCTCGAGTTTATAAGCTCTGCTGCCCACTCTTTCCAGTATCCTGAATGGTCCTATTTTCTTGTAGTCATATTTCTTTGATGCTCGTGTCATATGAATATTGCGTGGTATTAGCTATACCATGTCTGCCGGTTGTATGTTTGGATCCGGTCTTCAATACTTATTGTATTGTTCTCTTTGTCCTTGTTGTGCTTGATACATTTTGTATTGTAGTGTCTCATGTCGTTTTCCCATATTTGTTTTATCTGGTATTATACCATTAATCGTATGATATGTAGTCTGACTTGGTGGATGTTGTCCATAATTCGCGAATAAGACTGTCATGCCAATCATTTGTTCCGTTCTATAGTTGTATGCGAATTCGGCCATTCATAACAGTGTTTACCAATAATATTGTTGATAATTGACGTAGGCCGGTAAATATTGTTCCAGTATCGCATTTACCCACTCTGTTTGTCTATCTGTTTGCAGGTAGAACACTGTGCTCATTCAGTTTTGTATCGCCATTTCTCCGGTTACTTTCTTCGATAGTCCTGATGTGAATAGTGTTCCTCGATTAGTAATGGCATTCTTGGAGAGGCAGTGAGGTCGGAGGACTTCTCGGAAGAATGTCTGTATAAAATCAGTCGTGTTGATATCATTTCTGACCTGAATAAAATGACTCATTTTGGTCAGACGATCCACCATGACCAGGATGCCATCACAATTTTCCGATACCAGTAGGTCCATGATGAAATCCATAGTAATTATTTCCCATGGTCGTTCTAGAACTTTGTTGGATTTCAGTAATCCATATGCTGTGTGTTTAGCCGTTTTCGTCTTTTGGCATATGTCGTAGTTTTTGACATATCGTTTGACATCTTCACGTAGTCCTGGCCAATAGAATGACCTCAAGATGAATTCCGTGGTTTTAGCCGTTCCTCGGTGTCCTGCCGTTCGGATATTGTGGTGTTGTCGTATAATATCTGTCCTTATCTCTTCTTTTTCTGGAATCTCTTGTTTTTTCTCGTACAACATGTTCCCACCCTTTAATTGGTATAAACCCCGAGCAATTCCTTTCATCTCATTTTTTCCTTCCTTAAATGCTTCTCTTATTGCCTGAATTGTTTTGTCTCCTTTGTTTGCCTTCTCAATCTCCCTTTCCTCAGTTGATGTGAATTGGATAACCTCCTGTGCCTCGAAGTAGGTTTTTGGTAATAGCGTTCATGCTTTCTGTTTGATTCTTCTGTTTTCTTTCATTTGTAGTTTGTCGCTTGCAATCCTTGTGAGAGCATCTGGCTTTCCACTCTCTTTGCCTAGTCGATATTCATTTTTGAAGTTGTATTTGCTAAGATGTTCCATGCACCTGATCTAGTGGTCGTTCAGTTCTTTCGTAGTTATAAACAGGATCGGATTCTTATGGTCAGTTAGAACTCGGACTGGAGGGTCGTTATTCAAAATGTATTTCCTCCATTCCTGTAATGCTTGAACAATCGCTAATAGTTCTTTGTTCGCAACATCATAGTTGCACTGCACAGGGGTCATTGTCCTAGATCGATAAGATACTGGCTGCCATTTTCCATCGTCGCATTGTTGTGATAGTATGCCTGAGCGCACATATTTTGAGACATCCGTTTCGATTATTGCCCTTGTTTCTCCCTATTCCTATTTCTTGTCATTCTTTGTTAGAATATAGAGTGGTTTTGCAAGCCTGCTGAATGTCTCTATAAATCTATGATAAAAATTGCAGAATCCCATAAAGCATTGGACATCTGTTTTGTTGTTCAGTTTGGCCCAATCCCATATTGCTGCTGTTTTTTGACGGGTCGACCTGGACCTCGATTAAATTGATGATAAATCTGAGGTATTCCGTATCTTCATTATTGTATTCGCATTTTGTTGGTTTGATCTTAATTCCTGATCTTGTATTGTGGCCATGATATTGCTGATATCCTTCTGGTATTGTTACAGGTCTTCCAAGTAGATGAGTACATCATCTAAGTATAAGATTCAACATATGTCGAGGCACTTATGGAGTACCTTGTTGATCCATCTCTGCAATGAAGCCAGTATATTGGTTAGCCCAAAGGGCATAACCAAGTATTCGAACATTCCCTATCTTGACGGAAATCTAGTCTTCTATTTGTCTGCTGCCCTGATGCGTATATTGTGGTATACATCCTTGATGTCAAGTTTGGGGAAGTATTTTGCGGACCGCAGTCTATCCAGTGCTTCTCCAATCACGGGTAGTGGATATAGATCTTTCTTGGTAACCGAGTTGAGGGCTCAAGAGTCTACTCCGAGTATCATTTTTCCATCTTTCTTTTTGACAAATAGTATTGGGGATTCCCCTAATATGAAGGAGTCTCTGATCCATCCTCACCTTAGGTTTTGCTCGATGTACTTCATCAGTTCTTCGAGCTCTGCTTCCCCTAGTGGTATAACCTCTGGTAGGAAATCTCTTTTGTTTTTCCTGTTTTCATGTCTTTTTACAAATCAATTTCGTGATCGATTCCTGGTCTTCGAAGTGGTACCTCCGTAGCTTCCACTTATTGGAATTTGTTCGTGAATTGATGATATTCCTTTAGAACCAATTCTTTCCCTCGCTTTTTACTTTGGTATTTCCTATCCTGGATTGCTAGTTCCGTGCTGATGTTGATTTTCACTAGGACTGCTTTTTCTTCTTTGTATATCAATTTGAGAATTCCTGTTGTATCTCCCCTTTGATCGTACTGTCCAAAGGCCTGTGCTGTGATCTGTTTGATCTCGATTCTTTTTGTTGTATCGCGCTCTTTTTGGTCTGTGCTTCCAAATCCCTTGTTTCCTCTTGTGGTTTCTTCCAGTTGATCTACTTCGTACAGATTCTCCTTGTTGATTTCTTCAATGATCAACTGTGCAATTCGATCGCCTTTTTGGACTTCCTGGTTCTCTTGAGCCAAGCTACACAGGACAACTTTCATTTCACCACTGTAGTTGATGTCAATCACCCCTACCATGGTCATGAGTCGATGATTGACTGCTAGACCACTGTTGGGTGCTATTCATCCATAGGTGCCTTCAGGTAGTCTGATGGCTATTCCGGTTGCTATCATTGCCTGCCTATTAGCAGGTATCTTGATTCCTTCATTGGCATACAGGTCATGTCCTGCTAGCCCTTTGGAACCCTTGGTAGGCACCTTTGCCTCTTGGTCTACCCTTTATATCCAGTCTCTCTTATCTTGCCGCATCGCGGCGAACTTTGCATGCAATGCTTCTTCGTCCGCTTCTCGTATCGGTATCGTGTAGACCACAGGTGAACTGTGCAGACATCGTGTTGCACATGGTTCGCTTGTATAGGTCATCTCGTTCTCATTCTAATCGATTGTCGGATTATGTTTTCGCAACCATGACATCCCTAGCACTATCTCATAGTTCTTAAGATCTGCTACCTGAAAGGTTGCCATTTCCATATGGCTGTCAATGTCCATAGATACTGTCGCAGTATGGATTATAGGACCTATTGTACTTAACTTTCCATCCGCTAGGTACAGTGGTCTCGCTTTCTTCGCTTCTTTGCTGTGGAGGCCATATTTGTCGCAGATTTCCTTGTCGATGAATTCTTCAGTACCTCCAGAGTGGAGCATTGCGTATATTGTTATTTCTTTGTTTTCTTGGTTGTATATGTTCGTCTTGATTACCACGGGATCTCCATCTTCTTGTCCTCTTTGCGTGTGTAGTGCCATGTAATAGTTTGCTAACTTGATGGGTTTTCCAGGTCCACATCTTGGGTCTCCCAGACAACCGTTTACTGGAGACCCTCATGGTTTTCCTCCGGTGAATCTTCTGTGATCATTTTGCGAATGTTGCTCCTCTTTTGATTCTGGAAGCCATTATTTCCAGCAGCTTTGCCGCCTTGGTATCTACCATCAAGCTAGCTTCTACATTCTTTTGTTCGATGTCCTCCTTTTCCGCACCTTAAGCAGAGTTTCCCGTTTATTCTTCTGGCATATTCTTCCTTAGACTGGTTCAGTGCAGGTCCTGTCCTGGATTTGTCCAACTCTATTGGCTCTTCTGGTGGTAATGCTCGACTTTCTCCTTGATCTGCTTGCAGTTTGAAGGTTCTTTCCACATTGTTGGATGATGGGACCAACTTGTGCGCTATAGTATTCTCTGAGTTGCTTCGAACGATATTTAGCTTGCTTTCCTTATCGATGGCCCACCTTGCAAATCTTTCTGCCATGGTGTAATGCAAGTCGAAAATTCTCCATCTGTCTTGGAGTCTCTCACTGCAGATTCTTAGGAGGATGATGTAGAGGGTAGCATCATCAAACTCGGCCTCGTATTACAATAGTCGGCATTCGTTCCAGTATGGCGAAAAGGTTTGGTTTCTTTGTTGGAGTTTTTCCAGCTTTCGTCTTCCTGTCCCTTTGGCGTTGGGATCCCCAAATTGTTCAAAGAGTGTCGCTTTGAACTCTTCGTATGTGACACATTCTTTCTGATTTGTTCCATCTTGGAAGGGCATGATCCATTACTGCACGAGTCCTCTTAGTAGGGATTCCACATATTGAATCATGATCTCATCGTGGTGTTCTCAATAGCCTTTAATGAAAGAGTATCCTTTACACAGTGTCAGCAATATTCGTAGCGTGTCTTTGGCTGCTTCGTATGTGTCAGGTTTCTTTGCTTTCTGTCATTGGATGTTTCCTTATCCTGTATTTAGTGTTGCTACTAGAAATGCTTGAACCTAATTCTCAGTTATTCCAAACATACTAGTACCTGGTGTGGGAGTAGCAGGGGCCGGTGGCACAGGTACTGCTAATCCTGACATTCTCTCGGGTCATGGAGTTCCTGCGGGAGAGCTATCTATCTCTAATCCTTTCTCTATGCTTAATGGGCTTGCTGCTTTTCAGGGCTCTGCTGAAACATGATCTAAGTCGTCGCTGAATCCCCCTAGGTTGAGGTTTTGGTCATCGTTGCCGATATCTCCTTCCCTGTCTGGACAAAGATGCCGTCTTGTATCGTTTGGCGTTGCATTAGATGATACATTGTAATGTAACGATCCCTCCTTGGATGGTTCGTTCTTGGCGATAGGGAACGATACTTCTCTTCTGTTTCTTCTCCATTCTTCGTCTTACCATCGCACGAGGCCTCGGCCTATGGTACCGATAGTGTAAGACCTCAGTCCTCTATCGCAAATGCCTATCGTAGGCTTTCTCTAAGTCTTCTTCGTGAAGAGCTTTCCTTGGCTTAACGACAACATTGCAATAAAGATAAAGATCGTAAAGGTGTTTCATATTCGTTAAAATAATAAGTAGGAAAAGTACTTTGAATAAAGCGTAAAGAACCTATCATACTCGGCCATATTGGCCTCCTTATATAGTATTCTTCCCACACATAGTCATGTGACCTACAGTGGTCACATGTGCGAAACCAAATCATCACAAACTAGTCATGTGACCAAACTGATCACATGCTCAAAACCAATGACCTCAAAGCGAAGTAATGTGCGAAAACTCATAAACCAATGATAACACAATAAACAAGTCATATGACTCGACTAAGTCATATGCGGGAAACCCATGACCTTATAATGAGGTCATGTGTGAAACATGAATCATTCGCGCGAGGCCTACCTGCAAGGCACACTGGCAAGGCATACTCACCAGTCGCACATCCCATGACTCATATTTGAGCCATGTGTAAAAGCATCACAAATACCACATATAACAAATCATATGACTCAAATGAGTCATCTGTGTGAAACAATAACATACCTGTAACTCATAACCATATATCATGTAAAACCACTTTTCATGCCTAGCCACGTTCGTGACAATATCGCTGTTTAACAACAGTCCAACAAGTTATTATCGCAGCCACACATTGAGCTGTAAATTGTTTGATATCTTTTTGGTATTCGGATGCTAAATGGTGACTAGGCGAGGTTATTGAGGACTTGTTTTATAGTCTCGTTTTTCTCTTTACTGCTTCTAAATTGTCACTCAAAGTATGGTATCCAAAATTTATTCCAGGCTTTTAGTTCATCTTGCCATTACTTTGTTCCTGACAGAGTTAGTGTCTACCACATTGTGATATATTAACCTGTTGGTGGTAGAGAATTGTTTGGCATGTTGTCCTCCCACTATGTGTTTACTATGTCTATTACATACTCCAGTCCTTCCAGCGATTCTTGGCTTTTGTACTAATTAGGTAATCTTTCCATTTGAACAGGAACAGACCATTTCTATGCCAAAGTCAGTGGTCGCTGATTTCTTCAGCCTCTCATTCATCATTCTTATCAATAATGATAGGTGCAGGACCAGAATGGGTTCTTCTAGAAAACTTAGAGTTGTTATTAAGGTAGAAGCGTTTGACAGCACTAGTGTAGAAAACGGTGGTATTGCGTTGGTACAAGTATTCAGCCATCTGGCCAGCCTACCTTTCTGTATATTCATGAAAGAATAAGACCTTGAAAGGTCTGTGCCATCCTGGTTGTAGTTTCTTACAGCATCCAACATTTGTAATAAACCTGTTTCTATGGACTATAAGCAAGTCGCCAAGCAGAATAGGTATATGTTTGCATCATCGCTTCTGAGCAGAAGTAGTGCTTCAGAATCATGGAGCTTTAACAGCTTAGAAAATATCATTCTGGATAGCGGGATGGCAGTTTAAGTGTTAATCAGAGACAGCAATACAGAAGTTCTTGAATAGAGTTATAAGCAGGAGAGAGTGTTGAAGACCCAATATCGCCTTATATGCAGATATTCCTAGGTTGTCTGAATATCAGGTATTAATATATATACTGAGCTCAGCAAGGGTGGGTTCACAGTTGATCTGTCTTTCCTTCATTAAGTTCTGAAGTCCAGTCTTGACTGCAGTGATCAGTCATTCAGTGTGATTATTGGTCTTGTAAATTTCCCGAGCAGCCATAATGTGATTGATTCCTATGGATGGCAAGGTTTGTTTCCAAATTCTGGCTGAGAAATGAGGATCAGCATCACCTACAATAGATAATGGGTATCCCTGGGAGGTAAATAGGGAGCATTAGAGATTATTCCAGGTGTACTTAGAGGACTCAGTGACCTTTATTGCTATAAGCCAGGTGTATCCAAAAAATGGAATAACAGCGACTAAGATTATGTCAGAACTGGTAGACTTGTGGAATGGGTACACGAAGTTGGTAGCAAAGGATTCGAATATCTCGCAAGGTATTTATAGTTTCTGGGCTTATCCTTCAGGCAGTTGTGTTCATTCAATATTTAGCTTCAAGAGTTTACCTTGTTTGACGAAATTGCGGAAAGCCTTTCACATTTCTGGCCAGTAAACATCTTCTGAGAGTTATTGGAGGTTGGAGTCCGCACTATGGTGTCCTTTGCTATGGATTTCAGTAATGACATATTCTTTAATAGTTATTCCATTGCAAATGGGGCCTTTACGTCATATATAAACTATATTTACCATAGCGACTGCTGGTCTAGACAATTCTGTTAGATATGTTGTACGGAGTGAGATTTACCATATCTGAAGCTGTCAATAGCTTTAACATAGACTGGGTCATGGAGGTATCATGCTATCATCCAGCTTCGGAAAGATGAGGTTAATTCTTCCATAGTTGATCTAACATCTCATTCATTCTCAGTAAACAATCCTCTCGTCAGTTCGATAGGTCTTCATCTTCTTCAATAGTTTCACAGAGTTGTTGGCAATGTTCAGGAATCGTGAGTGGCATGACAGAGAAGATAGTTACGTTATTGTATACCTGCAAGGATCTGTGAAACTAGCAGTTGTAAATGTATTATGAGGGGGTGAGGATGGTAGCACTAGGTGTAGGTACAATGTTGCATCCAAGTGGGATGCGACTTCTGCGAGTTATTCTAGACCTTGGTGTCATCTTGTAGTAGGATTGAGTATAATGGGAGATTACATCAATCCATCATTAAAGTTGTCTATCATTTATTGTTCTTCATCTCTTTCTGTAGTGTTGCAGCTGGTATCTTTTGAATTTTCGGCAGAGGTAGAGTACAGTCGCTGGTATTTGTTGCCCAATGTTATTTCAGTCTGGTAAAAGAGACAGGTATCATGGTAACATATGAACATCAGGGGCAACGAATTCGCCTTAATGCAATTATCAA
>NW_003298915.1:107985-113416 GCF_000151645.1 Tuber melanosporum
TAAATAGTTAGTTCTTCTAGGCGGGCAGATGACTTTTGAATCAGATTTGCTGTTTTCTCCTATCTTTCATGTTCTTCTCAAGCTGGTAGTGTTGTCAGCTTTCAGATTAGCGAGAATTAGTAGCCAGCAACAATAGTGAAGGTGTTTTCCATCAAGATGTGGTTGAAAGCGTTAAGAGCATCTATCACTACAAGTGCTTTCCTGCCTATTGTTCTATAGTTCATTTGTGAATTAGTAAACTTCATGCTGCGCAATGCTACCGGTCTTGCTGTTTCATGCAATGGTCCTTGGCCAACCTATGCTCCAACCCCAATATACAATGCATCAGTAATCAGTCAGATTGGGTCTAGATTATTATAGTTGATAGGTTGAGTAACATTGGCGTTCTTGATTAATTACTTGATGTTAGTAAAGGCTTGGTCATGGGTCTGGGTCTGAAAGAATTTTGTATTGCCATAAGATCCGTAAGTGGGGCAGTTACTGTGGTGTAATATGGTTGAAACTGGGAGATGTAATTGACAAGTCCTAGGAACTGCAGTAGTTCCATTTGGTTTCTGGGGGTTGTCTATTCTGTTAAACAGGAAATCTTGCTAGGGGCTGCATATATTCCTTGGTCGTCTATTACATATCCAAGGATATCAAGCCTGTCAGCAAACAGAGTTGCTTTATTTCATCTGGTATAGAATTTAGCTTCTCTTAGTTTGGTACACACTAAACCTATATGGTACACATCTTCTTCCATCGAGTTTCAGAAGATAAGTATATCATCAATACAAATCTAAATGAAATAGTAGAGGTATTCGCTTAGCAGGTTTTTCATAATATGCTTAAAGGCGGTCCGGTCATTCATGTCTCCTTGTAGTATAACTCGGATAATGAAAGTTCTGAAAGGTAGCTTAAAACTGTTAAAGCTTTCCCTTTCTGAGTCTAACATTGTCTAGAAAGAAGGATGACTTAAGTCAATCTTGCTTCAGAATCTTGCCCGTCCTACTGAATTCAGGATCTGGGTCTAGTTTGGGATAGCGGAAGTGTCAATAACTGTATTTTCATTCCCTAATATCCAGTCAACTAGGTGGTGAATTTTTTTGCCCTCTGCTTTGAGCTTCACAAACATGAGTGCGGTACCTAGTGCTTCTGCTCAGTACAGAATTCCTCTTCTTTGATTTTGGTTTATCCAATCGCATAGGGGTTATTTAAATGCATCAGGAATAGAGTAGGTTGGTAGGCTGTTGAGATTAGTGCAGTCCCGTAGGCAGATATAGTGGTCTATTATCCTCGAAAGTGTTAGTTCTTCTGGGATCTGATTGGAGAAAACATCAAAGTATTTGTCCAATAGGTATTGGGCAGTTGCTTCACAGACTGCAGCATGGTATTCTCCACTTATTGGTTTACATGAGACTCTGACCTTCTGTTCTAAGAGGTCGATAGTAGATTCTCTACATCAGACTATGGCTTTGTGGCGGTTTAGGAATGGTATTCCAATCAGGACGTAGTATTAGGCCAGGTTTCCTACCTGGATATCTTGGGGAGAAATGATAGCGGAAGCAAGTGGGATAACAGCGCTACAGGTTTTATAGCTTATAAATCATGACCCTTTTACTACCATATTAAATGGTATGGGCTGGTTCAGATCTCGGGTTGGGAGTTCATGGACAGAGACAAAGGCATTTTGATCATGTTCCTTCTAATTATGTCATTGTTGAATAGAATTTGAGTCCTTTTGCCATTGATCAGGATAGCACCTTCTAAAGTGATCTGTATCTTGGATGTAGCAGGCGGTTGGACACGGTTACATTCTCCCTTGATATATGGGTACATCAAGGGAACAACGTGGTCCTCGTGGTACAGTTAAATACAATAGTGGCTGTACCACAACAGTGCCAATACTGGTAGTGATCCATTGTGATATAGTGTAAATAATAATAGGTATATGGATCGTAAGAAAGTAAATCAATTACATACAATTGTTTGAGAATTTGACACTATGTGATGGCTCCTATATATTTTTGTAACCATTTCTTTAAAGTCAGTAGTACCAGATTCATATCCCACTCAGTAAGCTCTCATCATTCACTCTGTTCATGTCTAGTACTTTCAAATTAATGTTGGTTTTACAGAATTTAAACATTTCTGAAGCATTTTTCTTAATGTACCAATGTTATCCCCACATCTCCTCGGTGCATACCATTTTGCTGCCTCCTAATAGTAATCAATAAAGTTGAGCTCACAATAAAATTTTGGAAAGAAGTAAACCAAATAACCCTTTTCTTCTACCTCCTTTTCTAGCCTGCTTTTTTGAGCCTTCAAGTCTGACTCTTGAGCTATTAGTGCCATAGCACAGCATGTGCCTCCATTAAGGCACAGCTTGTTTTTCTTTCCATCTGGCCTTTGGCATTGAACTCACAACTTTGGCCTCCATAATCCACACTCTTGGAGTGCAATTTGTAGTTCTTTAGGTGTACCATCAACCATTATCATAGGTTGAATATCTCCAGTCGGAAAGTTGATTCCTGGTCGAGGGTATGCTGGCCCACCTCCAGGATGTAGATTCATCACACATGCTCGGAGTGCATCATGTGAATATGTTAAATGACTACTGGCATTATCGAAAAGGAAAAGAGCTTGACATCCAGGTAAAGTAGATTCAAAGACTGGAATAGTCAACTTCATAACTTGGTCAATAGGCGGATCCCCATCCCACCAAATATTCCCTCCATACTCTATAGAACAAGTAGTTAGCTGTGGATCTAGGCGTTTTGGTCCCTCTTCTAGCATTTCATATTCAGTAACTATTCTATTATCAACACTCTCAGGAATACAAAGCCGTCCTCAAGGTGTCAGAAAATCAGATACCATGATTTCTTTACGGTAAGTTTTCTTTTTCAGAGGGATGTTATCCTCTTTTATCCAAATCTTGGATCTTCCATCATTTGCATTGAATATTATTTCATCATGCACAATAATAACTATCGGCTTGACACCAGTAAGTACATTTGAGTGATATATAATATGAATTTCCTCATTACCATCAGAACCAATCAATTCTCAATGTACCATACGCTCTTGTAGAGCTTATAAAGCCTGTAAGAATTACTCTTGTCTATATTGGACAACATCTGCCCTTTCATGGCTATCCTTATAAACTCCTTTACCAACATCACGAAACCTCTAGCACATTTTGTGTAGCCATTGGACTGCTGTTTGACAACTAAGTATATCTTGAACTTCCCTTGTTGACTCTGCCAGTAGTGCCTATTGGGATCTTGCTCCAGAGAAATATGGCTGAGGGGGTTTCTTTAATCCTGTCCACTCTTCACGAGGCAGAATTCCAGTTTGCCAATAGGCTGAAATAGTATAGGCAACACTTTAGCCAGTGATTGCTTCACTAGCTCCAGCCAAATATTCTCTGAAAGCAAGCTTTGTACCCTCATCATCGATCAAACAGTGTAGCATTGGTGACTAGCCATGCTAGGAAGATAAAATATAACAACTATTGATCCAGGTTTACCCGTTTTGAATAATTCGATTTCGGACTCGGTTCCCATGGCTGTTGGCTGCAGCAAAACACCAGCTGCATCTTTACGTGTTCTCTTCCAGAATGTCTTTTGCAGTCCATATCTCTGCAAGCGAAGAAACTCCAATACTTGTAAATGATGCTCAAGGCCTTGTCCAATTGGTGCTCTGCGTTTAGACCGCAACAGCCTTCGCATATCATGAATTCCTAAGCAATTCTCAGTTAGGAATTATTAACTATTAAGTTTCCAAGATATGCAACTTACCATTTGTTAGGATTTTATACTGAAAGCGTGCTACTTGATACTTTGACAAAACAGGCCAGCTTCCCATTGCTTCAGCCAAATCCAGACTCTCCCTTCTTTTATTAAGCTCATCTTGATGATTCTCTACTTCCTCATTTACCTCTTCTCTCTCATCAACCACTTGCGTCTCATCTCCTTCTACCTTATCCTGCTCTTCTTCATGGCTAGATGCCTCTCTTCCACCCTGCTTATCCTCTAACCCCATGCCCAAAACTGACTCTAAGTTCCCTGATACCCCTTTTCTTTGCTTTTGCTCCTTCTTCATTCGTCTCCATATTGTTTGTCAACATGGGACCTTTCATCCTCTCTCTGCTCTCATCTGGAACTCCTTCACTTCTATTCATTGCAGTTATGAGATAGTTAACCTCTATCAATACTCTGACTGTTATAGATATATTGACTAGAAACTTACCACTCTGCTCTTCTACCTCTTCACAATTGATATCTTCTTGCACAGAACTATGGACTGCTTCTACTTGTTCCCAATTAACTGTACTTCGTGGTCATCCTCCAAGTCTGCCAGCAGCACGACTTTGTTGAATACGCTTTTTGACTCTAGTCATCTTGCATTTGTTGATCTCAGTTGGTAATATCTTAGTTATCACTTACTTGCATATCACATATTAGTATAGCTATATGATTTTTTATTATTCAAACTTTCACTATCAACTATGGTAGTAACCAGATTCATGTTGCATTTCAATGCCAAGACTACTAATTTTACACCAAATTTCCAACTTTTCAAACAAGTATACTATTCATTCAGCTTATGTTTACAAATTAAAAAAACTGTACTTTTGCCTGACTTAGTGCCTTCTATATCTGCGCAGTTTTTGCAAGTTTTTTAGACCAGTATTCCGTTAGTTTTACTTGTTTGAAGATACCCCTAAATGAGGTTCACACTTATCCATTGATGCGCCTATATTTTACCTGCAGACCAACATTTTAATGTGACTTGTAAATGTGATTATCGAGCAATACATACTCAAATTTGGCAATTATCAACAACACAATTCACCTGAGCCATTGTCAATAGTCCAGTTTGTAAACAACTATAGAAAAGAAAAAACAATCTGGACCACAAAATATTTTGCAAATTACAGAAAATATGAGGAAAGTCAGACCACAATTCATACCACTAGGAGAATGATTGCGGATAGGCTAGAAATGAAATAATTACATGACCTGCTTAGATATGAAATAGATTAGGCAAAGGAAGAACAAAAGAAACATTATAATAAATACTAGAGAGGAGATCAGAACCTAGAAATAGGAGATCTGGTATTGTTACTACAATGTAAGATCCAAACTACGCGATCGTTCACGAAATTAGATTGTAAAAACGTTGGATCATTTTAGATACTTAAAAAGGATAGAGACTGAGCCTATAAATACGACCTCCCTCTTTTCATGTGAATATAAAACACATTTTACATCTCACTTATTGTAATAAATACGGAAAAGAAGTCTCTGTTACAAATAATCCTGCCTCCTCTATCTTAAAAAATACAGGATCAATCAGAATGATAACTAGATGAAATAATCAACTCACACTTATACTATTTTTGGCGATTAGACCTTATCTGGTAATGCTTAAGAGCGTAGTACCATCA
>NW_003298916.1:0-4683 GCF_000151645.1 Tuber melanosporum
CAAGTCCTCCGAGACTATATACCCTTGAGTACAGGACTGAAATAGTCATGTGTGAAAGCTGCAACGTACTTATGACTTATAATCATGAGTCATGTAATAATCATTTTCCTCGCTCAGCTACATTCATGATATTAGCTACTCTTCCTCTAAGCCTGAGTCACGTCAGACTTTTTGTCCAAGTTTTACTAGCTTCTATCCAGCAGCCCACATTGACCTCAAAAACCTGTTGAACCTGTTGTCCACTGTTTGCCATTGTACCCTAACAAATTTCTACTTACCGTAGGCTATTTCAATTGTCTGATACTACTTGTAGTTCATCTGTCTCAACTCCATGATCATTCTCTCATTTGCAGAAATTGTGCCTTGAGCCAGACCGAGTTGTTTCCGTTGTACTCTAATCAGTTCGTGCAGACTTTCAATGTCCAGTTCCCTTTCTGTTGACAAGTTTTGTGCTCCACCCTCCTTGGGCCATATCCTGGTGGTTCTACGTCTTCTGCTGGCATCCTTTTCTTCTAACCCTTTTTTACTTTCATCTTTCTGAGGGTAGTATTCCACAGAGATTTTCTTTGCCCTCTGCCTCTTGCAGGTATTATTAAAGTACTATTTCTAGGATTTTAGGGCATGGTCCATATGTGGACCATGCTTTCCATATTGTCCCGAGAACTATCCCGAGTCTTCTTTGTCTCTGTAGTCTGTGGAATATCCGTCATTATAGTAAACCGTCCAATTCATGGTTTTGTGCTCTTTCTATTCCATGATTTCTTCGTCGGTTGACATTATGAATCAGTATTTGGTACTTGTTAGTGTCATGATTCGTGGACATTCTCCTCCACCCTCCTGTGGTTACAAGGGGTGGATTCTTCTCCCTTGCTCTTATTATTGAATGTAATCATTACCTACATGTGGTTTATACGGCTATTATTAGTGGAAGATTGTGAGTGCATCTTGCACCTTTTCGAAGTTGTGTGCAAAGTATCAGGTTTTACCCTGCTCGTGTGAATAGCCAGTCTATGTGGCTCAGTATTCGTGGTTACTTTAGTAGAACTGGGAATCCATTATTTCGTCAAGATCGTATCCTGGTTCTCCGCTGAATTAGATCGGAGTAGGTAGAATAATTGTTTGTGAGAGAAACTTGTTATTGTTGTATAGTTCAAGCAGTGAGATATGGAATGTATTGTGTATTCGCATCGAGTGAGGAAGAACAAGCTCATACACTCTCTAGCCAACTTTTACCAGCATCCTAAATGCTCTGCTTTTCTTGTAGTGCAATTTCTTTGATAGCTACAATTTATGAATATTGTGTGGTAACAACTACACTATATCTCCATGTTATATGTTTAGATTGGGCCTCCAGTGCTTATTGTATTGTTCTTTCCGTCATTGTTGTGATTGACTAATTTTGTATTATAACATCTCTTATAGTTTTCTCATATCTGTTTTGTCTGCTATCATGCCACAAATTGTATGATTTATGGCTTGACTCTACAGATATTTTCTGTAATTCGCAAAGAATAGGGTCATGCTTATCGCTTCCAGTTTCTCATAGTTGTATGCAACTTCTCCTATTGATAAGAGCTTATACCAATCATCTTGTTAATAATTGACAAAGGCCTATAGGTATTGCTCAAGTATCGTATTTACCTGTTCTATTTGTTTATCAGTATTTTAGTGAAATTCAGTGCTTAGTCAATTTTGTTATCCCATTTCTCCAGTTACCATTTTCTATGGACACGATATGAATATTGTTCTGCCAGTGGTAATGATATTCTTCGAAAGGCCATGTAGTTAAAAGACAACTTGGAAGAATGTCGATACAAAATCTCTCCTATCTATATTCTTTTTGAATGGAATAAAATGACTCATCTTGGTCAGACAATCCACCATGACCAGGATGCTATCGTATCTAGCTGATGAAGGTAGGACCATGATGGAATCTAGTGTAATTGTTTTTAAGGGTCGTTCGGGAACTTCATCTGATTTCAGTAATCCCAAAGATACTTGTTTAGCCATTTTTGTCTCTTAGCATATGTCGCAATTTTTGACATATCTTTTGACATTGTAGAATAGTCTAGGCCAACAGAATGATCTCGTGATGTATTTCATGGTTCTAGCCATTCCACCCTGTCCTGCAGTCCAGATCTCGAGATGTCATCATATGATGTTTGTCCTTATCTCTTCTTCTTCTGGAATATCCTGTTTTCTGTCATACCACATGTTTCCAACTTTCCATTGGTATAAGCCCAGTGCGATCCCCTTTATTTCCTATTTTGCTTCTTCCAATGCCTTTCTTATTGCCTTGAGTGTCTTGTCTTTTTCATTTGCCTTCTTGATTCCATTTTCTTTATTCTAGGTGAATTTGATAAGTTCTATTACCTCAAAGCAGGCTTTTGGTCATTGTGTTCATGTCTTCTCTTTTATCCTTTCATCGTCTTTCATCTGTGGTTTGTCGCCTGAAATTCGTATGAAAGCATCCTGCTTTCCACTTTCTTTTTCTATTCAGTATTCGATTTTGAAGTTGTATTTGATAAGGTATTCTATTCATCATATCTGGCGATCATTCAATTCCTTGGTAGTTATGAATGGGACTAGGTTCTTGTGGTTACAGAGAACTTGGACCAGATAGCTGGTGTTCACAACGTATCTCCTCTATTCCTTTAAGGCCTGAACTATTGCTAATAGATCTTGGTTTGCAACATTGTAGTTGCATTCTGCGGGGGTTATTGTCCCCGACCCGTAAGACACTGGCCTCCATTTTTTGTCTTTACATTGTTGTGACAGTCTGCTTGAGCATACATATTTCCAAGCATCTGTTTCAATCATAATTCTCTAGTTCAGGTTGAAATGGACTAGTATATATACAGATATCAGATGTGTTCTGATATCGTTGTATGCTTTCTGCTTAGTTTCTTACTATTCCCATTTTTTGTCATTTTTTATTAGATTATTGAGTGGTTTTGAAGCCTGCTAAAACCTTATATGAACCTGCCGTAGAAGTTACAAAATCCCCTAAAGCATTCAACATCCATTTTGTTGTTTAGTTTTGCTCAGTTCCATATGGCAGCCATTTTGACTGGGTCATCTTTGACCACACTTGGATTTATGATTAATCTGTGGTATTTGGTTTCTTCTTAGTGAAATTCACATTTGATTGGTTTGATCTTCATTCTAGACTCTCAGATTGTAGCTATGATTTTGCTTACATTCTCTTGTTGCAGTTACATGTTTTCCGAGTCGATGAGTACATTGTCTAAGTATACAATACCGTATATGTTGAGGTACTTGTTAAGTACCTTGTTGATCTATCGTTGGAATGAAGCCAGTGTGTCGGTCAACCTAAAGGGCATACACAGGTAATTCAACATTCTGTATTCAGAGGTGAATGTCGTTTTCTATTCATCTCCTGCTTTGATTCGGATATTGTAGTATGCATTCATGATATCCAATTTGGTGAAGTATTTCGCTGACTGTAATCTATCCAATACTTCTCCAATTAATGACAGCAGATATGGATTCTTTTTGGTAATGAAATTGAGGGCTTTGTAGTCGACTCTGAGTTTCATTTTTTTTTCTTTCTTCTTGACGAATAGTATTGGAGATCCTCCTAACGTGAAGGATTCTCTAATCTATCGTCTATTCAGGTTTTGCTCGATATAATTCTTGAGCTTTTCAAGTTCATCTTCTCCTAGTATGTATAAGTTCTTCTACAGAATTTTCTTTGGTTTCCCTATTTTTTTGTCCTTTCTAGCTAAATTTTATGGTTGACTCCTGGTTCTCTGGGTGGTTGTTACGTGGCTTGCTCTTCTTGAAGTAAGTTCGTGAATTGATGATACCTCTTTGGAATTAATTTTTTCCATTATTTTTTACTTTTGTATTTTTGATCTTAGATCACTAGCTCCATGCAGATGTTGATTTTTACTATGAGCCCTGTTTCCTCTTTATATATTTAGTGGAGAATCCCCGGGGTTTCTTTCCTTCGATAGGACGGTCTAAAGGCTTGTTCTGTAATCTGTTGGATTTTGATCCTTGTAGTTATTTCTGGCTGAGTTTTGTCTGTACTTCTGAACTCTTCATTTCCTCTTCTGGTTTTTTCCAGTTGATCAAATTGGTGCAGTTCTTCTTCCTTGATTTTTTCAATAATTAAGTGTGCGATATGATCGCCTTTCTGAACATCATAATTTTCCTGGTTCAGGTTAGTCAGGACCATCTTCATTTCATGAGTATACTCGGCGTTGAATACTCCAGCATTAGTCATGAGTCTATACTAGACCACTAAACTGCTGTGGATAACTATCCGTCCATAGGTCCCTGAAGTTAGTCCGACATCTGTTCTTGTTACTATTGTAGCCTGCCCGTTAGCAGGTATATTGATCCTCTCATTAGCATACAGGTCATATCCTACTGCACTCCTGGAACCTCTGGTAGGCACTTTTTCCCCTTGGTCTAGTTTTTTTATCTGGACTCTCTTGTCTTGCCGCATTTCGGTGAACTTTGCATGCAAAGATTTTTCTTCTACTTGTTATATTAATGTTACACAAACTACTGGTAAACTGTTGAGACATTGTGTCCCACATCATTGGCTGGTGAAGGTCATCTTGTTCACATTCTAATTGATTGTTAGATTGTATCTTAGCAACTATCACATCTCTCGACTGTCCACGTATCTAGCTCAGGTTACTGTCCGCC
>NW_003298916.1:4833-28148 GCF_000151645.1 Tuber melanosporum
AGGTACACTCGAGGGCACACGGTAGGCCAGTAAGTCTTGGCAGTTAATGATCTCTCGAACTATCTCATGGCTCTTGAGATCTGCTACTTAGAAGATTGCTGTTTCCCCATGGCTGTCAATATCTGTTGGTACTTCCAAAGTAGGGGCTATATGACTCTAGGTGCTTGGATTCCCATCTGCTTGGGAGACCTGTCTCGCTTTCTTCGCTTTCTTGATATGAATACTGTATTTGTCACAAGCTTCTGGGTTGATAAAATATTCAGTGGCTCCTGAATTGAGCATTGTGTATATCCTGGTTTCTTCGTACTTTTCGTTGTATATCTTAACATTGATCGCCACATGATGTCCGTCTTTTTCATTTCATTCCATGTGTAGTGCCGCGTAGTTGTTTGCTAACTTGATAGATTTTCCAGGTCTACATCTTGGGTCTCCTACACTACCATGTGCTGGAGACCCTAGTCTTTTTCTAACAACATATCTTCCAAAATTATCTTGCATATTTGCTCTTCTTCTGGAATTAGTAATGACTGTTTCCAGCCTCATTTGTTTCTTTGTATCAGTTAATGAGCCAGCTCCTGCATTCCCATATCTAATGTCCTGATTTCCCGTAACTTCAGCAGAGTTTCCCCTTCCTCCTTCTTGCATATTCTTCCTTGGATAGGTTAAGAGCTCGTCTTACTCTTGATTTGTCCAATTCTATTTGTTCGCCTAGTGGTAATGCGCTACTCTCGTTTCATGTTACCGGTAGTTTGAAAGTTCCATCCACATTTCTGGATGATTCGACCATTCTGTGTGCTATGGTATCTTTCTAGTTGTTTCGAACCATGTTTAGTTTGCTTTCTTTATTGATTGCCAATCTTTCAAATTGTTCTGAGGTTGTGAAATGCTGGTCATAAATTACCCATGCTACTCATAGTTCGCTAAAGTACTTTAATAGGATAATGTAGATGGAGGTAACGTCAAATTCTGCCTCGTATTGTAGTAGTCAATATTCTTTCCAGTATGCCAAAAACCTTTGTTTAACTTGTTGGAGTTTTTCCAACATTTGTCTTACTGTTTCCCAGGTGTGAGGATTGCTTAACTGTTTCCTAAGGGTTGACTTGAATTCTCTATTAGTGACCAATTTCTTTTGTTTTCTTCCATCTTGTAAGGGCATGATCCATTGCCCAGTGACTCTCCTAAATAGAGTTTCCAGATAGGGAATTTTGATCTGGTGAGAATGTTGACTATATCCTGTGACGGTAAACTATACTTCGCATTGTGCTAAGAATATTCATAGTTCATCTTTGGCTTCTTCATACTTGTCTAGATCTTTTATTTTTGGCCGATAGACATTCCGTTGTCCTGTCCTGGTATTTTGTATTGCTGCCAGAAATGTCTGCAACTTGTTTTCAGTTATTCCAAAAATATTGGTACCTGGTACTGGAGTGGCCAGAGCTAGTGTCACTGGTGCTACTGATCTTGACATTCTTTCAAGTTATGGAGTTCCTGCAGGAGAGCTATCGACTGGTGATTCATTCTCCAGAGTTACCAGACTTGCTACTCTTAAAGACTCTCAAGAAATATTTTTTAGTATGTCGCTGAACCCTCCTAGATTGAGGCTTTGATCATTGATGTCGACATCTTCTTTCCTATCTCTGTTGAAGGAAGTTGTCTTATATAGTCTAGTATCATTCTAGGTAATGCTTTGTAATATAACGATCTTCTTTTGGATAGTAGGTTCTTAGTGATGGAGAATGATAATTCTCTTCTTCTGCTATATGATAGCTCTTAGCCAATGCATATGTCACTGATAGTACAAAATCTTTGTCTTCTATCTGTAACATCTATTGCAAGCTTTTTCTGATTCTACCTCATGTTGAGTCCTCTCGTTATTGTAGTAGCAATAAAGGTTGGGATAATAATAAAGTGTATGAAGGTGTTTTATTTTAGTTAAAGTGATAAGTAGGAAGAGTACTTAGAACCAAGCGTGAAGAGCCTATCCTCCTCAGCCATACCAGCCTCCCTATATAGTACTCTTCCTGCCATAAGTCATATTATCCAAAGTGCTCACATGCATGAAACTAAATCATAACAAACTAGTCATATGAGTAAAGTAGTCACATGCTTATAACCTATGATCTCAAAGTAAGGGCATTTGTAAAAACTCATAAACCCATCATAGTGCAATAAATAAGTGATATGACCCCAAGAGGTCAAATGCGAGATACCCATGACCTGATAACGAATTGATGTGTGAAACAAATCGTATACATAGGTTATAGATGCACAGTATACTTGCAAGGCATACTCACTAGGTACACATTCCATGACTCATAATCGAGTCATGTACAAAACATAACTAATCATAACATAATAAGTCATATGATCCAAATACATCATATGTGCGAAACAATAATATACCTTTGCCTTATAATTATGAGTCATATAAAAGCCTTTCCCTTGTCAAGCTACATTCATGATACCACTTAAGGCTTGGGGTAAGTATCTGGAGACTGGCTATTTCAAGGCCCCTTGAGGTTGTCCACCTCGCTGTCTAATTTGTTTTGGAGTGCATTTCTCCTGTTTACATATGTTTAGTGAACTTACTTGTCCCAGAAGTGTAGGTCAGGGCTTTGGGCATACAAGGAGGTAATGTTATTTCTCCAACTGGATGGATCACTTTAAGGGATATCAACATTGCCCAGGCTTTAAGTCATCATCACCTACTCTATCTTCCTTGTTGTTCAGACAAGAGGTAGCTTTTCTGGTGAAAATTGTCAAGGAACCAGAACAGCAGAAAGAATGGGCAGGAAGGAACTGGAGAAAATGCCACTGCCATTGAGAGTCTCCTACACCCACGGTGGTTGAAATAAGCCACGAGAGGTATACGAGACCCCCTACAGTAAGTCGGACAAGACTAGGGGTAAGGAACCAGAATGGTGCTCTTCTCCCCCTTCCCCAACATGTGGGATCTTAAAAACTACCACTACCAAACCTAACTGAAAGGATACTTTCTGGACGGACAGGGATCAGGATTATGGCTCCTCCTCTGACTCTGGCCCCTGCGGCTCCAGTGGATCAGTCAAAGCCTTTTTTTCCTGCTTGTTACGACAATGGCATTAAACGAGAGGAAAGGTAGTCAAAATTGGGCACTAGTATTTGATTTGTTTTCTTTTGTTGATATGCTTTATATTATTGATCCTCCTATTGATCCAGAGGGGCAATGTATACCTATTGTAACGATCCCTTCTTGGATAGTTAGTTCTTGGCAACGGGGAACGATACTTCTCTTCTCATTCTGTTTTTTTCCTTAGTCTTACGATAGCGCTAGGCCTCCGCCTATGTTACCAATTGTACAAGACCTTTGTCTTCTATTGGGAACGCCTATCCTAAGCTTTCTCTAACTGTTCTCCATGAAGAGCTTTCATTGGCGTAACGATAGCATTGCAATAAAGATAAAGATCGTAAAGGTGTTTTATTTTCGTTAAAGTAATAAGTAGGAAAAGTACTGAGAATTCAATGTAATTTTATTTAAACTCGTACTGCCAACACTGGTATACGACGAGCCTCAGGGCCAGGCCCCAAGCATGTTGCATCCCGGATACTACTAACTACGGACTAACTAAACCTCCAACTCCATACCTCAAAAATGCCTGCGCCATGCCCTAACATGAATACTAAATACAAAGTCATCAATGGTAAAGAAAAACTCTGCTCAGCCCAGCCTACCCGCCAGATAAGTTACCCATACAAAATACAAAAGTCCACTACCATCACCTAAATATGACTCCGTGATATCCTCCTCCAGAGTAGAAACCTGTCTGAGGGCCCCACTCAATAATCCCAGACACCTCGCCAACCGCCCCGGCACCCATCCCCATTTCCAAACAAAAGAAACACCCAATACCTAAGCGCGTAGACCAGAGAGAAAGCTGACTTACAGGGCGAGGGCTCTCTAGCCAAGGGGGTACGAACTATCATAAAGAATCAGGTGGACACCACACTGCCAGTGCAGTCTAAAAACTTCAATGGAAGCAGCTAGGATGATATAGTCCCCAAGCCGTCAGCACTTGAGTGAACATGTCCAGGTATTCAACTCCTCTTCCAACTCCTCAGCTCGCTCCACAGACAGCAAACCTGCTGTGGACTTCATAGTAGCCAGTTTGCGGTAGTGTACTAGTGAAGGTGATGACTCTTCCAAGTCAGGGACAAGCAGCACAGGTGAGGTGTCATGAATGTGGCTTAGTGAGGAAAGGATTTTCATGTGACGCATAGCTATGAGTCACAGGTACGTTATTGTTTCACACATATGACTCATTAGGGTCATATGATTTGTTATGTGTGGGATTTGTGATGCTTTCGCACATGGCTCAAGTATGAGTCATGGGACATGCGCCTGACAAGTATGTCTTGCGAGTATGCCTTGCAGGTAAGCCTTGCGCATATGATTTATGTTTTGCACATGACCTCATTATGAGGTCATAGGTTTTACACATATGACTCAGTCGAGTCGTATGACTTGTTTATTGCGTTATGATTGGTTTATGAGTTTTGTACATGACCTCGTTATAAGGTCATGGGTTTTGAGCATGTGATCACTTTGGTCACATGATTAGTTTGTTATGATTTGGTTTCGCACATGTGACAACTTTAGGTCATATGACTAGGGGCGGGAAGAATACTATATAAGGAGGCCGATGCGACCGAGGAAGATAGGTTCTTCACGCTTTGTTCTAAGTACTTTTCCTACTTATTACTTTAACGAATATAAAATACCTTTACGATCTTTATCTTTATTGCAACGTTATCATTACGCCAAGAAGTGCTCGTCACGAAGACGAGTTAGAGAAAGCTTACGATAGGTGTTTCCGATAGAAGACAAAGGTCTTGTACTATCGGTAACGCAGGCAGAGGCCTAAAGCGATCATAAGACAAAGAAAGAAGGAGACAGAAAAGATAAGTATCGTTCCCCATCGCCAAGAACTAACTATCTAAAAGGGGATTGTTACATGAGGTCTGGTCTTGTTTGACCCAGCGCTTCTTGTTTCTCTTCCTTTTCTCACCCCCGGGCACAGGTCTAGCAACAGGAGTGGATGGGTCATCCTCATTACCACCCACCGCCACAGCGATGATGCCACTAAAGGCATTACCCCGACCAGCCACGGGCTCAGCCACAGAAGACTCAGGCACCTTCCCCCCCGAAGGGGGTGATACCACCGCAACTGGTTCCACCACACCAGGATCTACCTCACCCACACTAGGAGCCAGTACCTCAACTGGACCTGACGAATCAGGAACCGGTCCACCCATACCACTATCCACAACAGAAGCTGCAGAAGGGGCCGGGATAACCCGTGGTGTAATATTCCCCCCAGGGAGCTCCTCCACTGGACTCTCAGAATTCTTAGGGTCTAGCCCACCCTTCTCAAGCGAGAACACCCTAGTAACCGACGTAACCGAGGGACAGGTGAAGAGGGGATAACCGTAGAAGCTTGAGCCGCCAGACTCGTGACCAAACAGTGAACTATATCACATTCACAGGCTAGGGTAGCCGACAAGGAAGATATCTCTTTCTCAGCACGATGAAAATGCCAAGAAAGGATGGAGATGTCATGCCGAAGGCGAGAGGCTTCGGCCTCTAGGGTGAAGTTCTTCTCAACGGCACGAGACAGAACCAACGACAAACATAGAGTGGATGTAGTAGAGGGGGTGGAAGCTCACTTAGCCATTGCGACTGTGAGGAGGCGACCGCAGTGAACAACTGAAAGAATAGGTAGAAGGAAGAAAGGACTTCCAGCAAATGTAGAAGGAGGTATAACAACAAAGTCCACGAAAGGTGTTCGAAGTTAAAGACTTGAAGCCTATCATGAGATAGAAATCAAGAGCTCGGATTGGATCGAGACCGAACATTCACATCCGACATGGGGTGAAAGAAGGAGGAAAAGTACTTGGAACAAAGAATGAAGAACCTATCTTCCTCAGCTGTATCGGCCTCTTTATATAGTGTTCTTTGCGCCCATAGTCATGTGACCCAAAGTGGTCACATGTGCGAAACCAAATCATAACAAACTAGTCATGTGACCAAAGTGGTCACCTGCTCAAAACCCATGACCTCATAGGGAGGTCATGTGTGAAAGCTCATAAACCAATTAAAATACAATAAATAAGTCAGATGACTCAACTAAGTCATATGCGTGAAACCTATGACCCCATAATGAGGTCATGTGCGAAACATAAATCATATGTGCAAGGCATACCTGCAAGGTACACTTGCAAGGCACACTCGCCAGGTGCATGTCTCATGACTCATATTTGAGCTATGAGCGAAAGCATCACAAATCCCATACATAATAAATCATATAACTTGAATGAGTCATATGTGTGAAACAATAACATACCTGTGACTCATAACCATGTGTTACGTGAAAACCTTTTCCGTGCCAAGCCACATTTGTGACATTAGCTCCCCTCCTCCTAAGCCTGAGTCCCATCAGACTTTTTCTCCCAGTTTAATAGTTCCTGTCCTGCCGAGTGCATGGCCCTTCTCAGCTTGTGGAACTTTTCGTCCGCTGTCCTCCATCTGACTCTTACTGATTCTAGGGTCAGATTCACCATTTCGATCGTGTGCCGCCCATTATTGTTCAGCTGTTTTAGCTTCGCAATTCTTTTATCGTTTGCCAAAATTGGGGCCTCGGCCTGCCCAAGTTGTTCTCGGAGTCCCCGGATTTGCCTGTGTAGGCTCCTGACATTCAGTTCTGTGTCTGCCGAGGAGTTTTGGGCCCCTCCCTCCCCAGACCCCATCTTTGCAGCCCATGCCTTCCTGGCACTTCTCCTTTCAGCTCTTTCCTGCTTCCATTCTTCTGCGGATAGAATCCCACAGAGATTTTCTGTGATCTGTGCATCCTGCACCCATTTCTGACACATTATTGCCAATGCTTCAGAACGTGGTCCGAGCATGGACCACACTTTCGACATTTCCTCGGAAACTATTTCAAGCCCTCTTTGTCGCCAAAATGTGTTTAGCATCCGTCATCATAGCATACCATCCATGACATGGCATTAAGCTGTGCTTGTTTTTCCCTTTCCTTCAGTTCTTCATCGGTCGGCCCCATGAATGAGTATTCTGGGCTAGTGGGTATGATATGGTGGGAGCTATCGCCCCAGCTCTTGTGTAGTTGCGATGGCGTGGGAGGCTTTCCCTCGCCTTTGTTTTGGTTGAAGGTGATAGTCACCTGGGTTGGGCTTGCCTGTGTATTGCTGGTGGAAGGCTGAGAGGACTTCTTGTGCATGGTTGAAGTTTTGTGTGAAGTACCAAGTTTTATCGGATTCGGGTGAATATTCCGTCCACTTGGCTTGGTATTGGAGGTGACCGTAGAAGAAGCATGAGTAAAGTATTTCGTTCAGTTCATATTTTGGTTTTCCATTGAGTTGGATCGGAGGAGGAGGAATAATTGTTTATGAGGGAAACTTGTTAAAAATGTGTAATTCGAGGAGTGAGATGTGGAATATGTTGTATATTCCCATTGAGGGTGGAAGGTCGAGTTTATAAGCTCGGCTGCCCATCCTTTCTAGTATCCTCAATGGTCTAATTTTCCTGTAATACAATTTCTTTGATAGTTGCATCGTATGGATATTACATGGTATTAGCTATACCATATCGCCCGGCTGGATGTTCGGATCCGGTCTTCAGTACTTATCATATTGTTCTTTTTGCCTTTGTTGTACTTGACTCATTTCGTATTGTAATGTCTCGTGTAGTTTTCCCATATCTGTTTTGTCCAGTATTATACCATTAATCTGATAATATGTGGTCTGACCTGGTGGGTATTGTCCATAATTCGCGAAGAAGGGTGTCATGCCGATCGTTTCTTACTTTCCATTGTTGTATGCCAATTTGGCCATTGATAGCTGTTTGTACCAATCATCTTGTTGGTAATTAACGTAGGCCCATAAATATTATTCGAGTATTGTATTTACCCGTTCCATTTGTCCATCTGTTTGCGGGTGAAATGCTGTACTCAGCCTGTTTTATATCACCATTTCTCCGGTTACTTTCTTCCATAGCCCTGATGTAAATAGTGTTCCTCGGTCGGTAATAATATTCTTTGTGAGGCTGTGAAGTCGGAAGACTTGTGGGAAGAATGTTTATATAAAATCCCTCGTGTCGATATCTTTTCTGACTGGAATGAAATGACTCATTTTGGTCAGATGATCCACCCTGACAAGGATACTATCCCATTTTTCCGATCACGGTAGGTCCGTGATGAAATCCCTGGTAATTGTCTCCTACCGTAGTTTGGGAACTGTTGCATGTTTTCTGAGTAGATGAGTACGTTGTCCAAGTCTATGATTCACCATATGTGGAGGTACTTATTGAGTACCCTATTGATCTATCTCTAGAATGAAGCCAGTGCATTGGCTAGCCCGAAAGGCATAACCAAGGATTCAAACATTCTGTATCTCGAGGCGAATGTAGTCTTCCATTCGTCTCCTGCCTTGATGCGTATATTGTGGTATGCATCCTTGATGTCGAGCTTGGTGAAGTATTTTGCTTACTATAGTCTATCTAGTACTTTTCCAATTAAGGGTAGTGGATATCAATCTTTCTTAGTAACCGAATTGAGGGCTCCGTAGTCAACATGGAGTCTCATTTTTCCATGTTTCTTTTTGACAAACAGTATCGGAGATCCCCCTGATGCGAAGGAGTCTCTGATCCATCCTCGCTTTAGATTTTGCTCGATATACTTCCTTAGTTCTTCAAGCTCTGCTTCTCCTAGTAGGTATAGCTTCTTGTAGGGAATCTCTTTTGTGTTCCCTGTTTTCTTGTCTTTGTCCAGCTGAATTTCATGGTCGATTCCTAGTCTTCGGGATGGTAGCTCCGTAGCTTCCTCTTCTTGAAATAGGTTCGTGAATTGATAATATTCCTTTGGAATCAATTCTTTCCATTTCTTTTTGCTTTGGCATTTCTTGTCTTAGATTGCTAGTTCCATGCTGATGTTGATTTTCACTAGGACCGCTTTTTCGTCTTTGTATGTCCATTTGGGAATTCCTGTTGTATCTCCTCTTCGATAGTACCGTCTAAAGGCTTGTGCTAAAATCTCGTTGATCTTGATTCTTTTTGTTGTATCAGGCTGGTTTTGGTCTGTGCTTCCAAATCTCTTTTCTCCTCTTGTGGTTTCTTCCATTTGATCTACTTCGTACAAATCCTCTTTGTTGATTTTTGCAATGATCAACTGTGCGGTTCGATCGCCTTTCTGGATTTCGTAGTCCTCTTGATCCAGGTTGGCCAGGACCACTTTGATTTCACCTGTATAGTCGACAACCATTACTCCTACCATGATCATGAGTTGATGTTTGACTGCTAGACTACTGCGGGGTGCTATCCATCTATAGGTGCCTTCTGGTAGTCCGATGGCTATTCCTGCTGCTATCATTGCTTGCCCATTAGCAGGTATCTTGATTCCTTCAGTGGCATACAAGTCATGTCTTGCTGCCCCTTTGAAACTCTTGGTAGGCACTTTTGCCTCTTGGTACAGTTTTTGTATCTGGACTCTCTTATCTTACCGCATCTGGGCGAACTTTGCATATAAAGTTTCTTCTTCTGCTTATCATACCGGTATCGAGTAGACCACAGGTGAACTGTTGAGACATCCTGTTTCACATAGTTTGCTTGTCAAGGTCATCTTGTTCTCGTTGCAATCGATTGTTGAATTATGTTTTCGCAACCATGGTATCCCTAGAACTATCTCATAGTTCTTGAGATCTGCTACCTAAAAGGTTACCATTTCCCTATAGCTATCAATGTTCATAGGTACTGTTACTGTATGGGTTATAGGACCCATTGCACTTGGCTTTCCATCGGCTAGATAGACCTGTCTCGCTTTCTTCACTTTCTTGGTATGGAGGCTGTATTTGTCGCAGATTTCCTTGTCGATGAAATTTTCGGTTGCCGGTGAGTCGAGCATTGCATATATTATTGTTTCTTCATGCTTTTCGTTGTTTATCCTTGTTTTGATCATTACATGATCTCTGTCTTCTTCTTCCCTTTGCGAATGTAGTGCCATGTAGTAGTTTGCTACATTGATGGGTTTTCCAGGTCCATATCTTGGGTCTCTCCAACTACAATTTACTGGAGATCCTCGTCATTTTCCCCCAGTGACTCTTCTGTGACTATTTCAGGAATGATGCTCCTCTTTTGAGTTTGGAAGCGATTATTTCCAGCAGCTCGGGTGTCTTAGTATCCACTGTCGGGTTGGCTTCTGCATTCTCGCATCCGATGTCCTCATTTTTTTCACGCCTTAAGCAGAGTTTCCCGTTGATTCTTCTGGTATATTCTTCCTTAGACAGGTTCAGAGCAGGTCCTGCCCTTGATTTGTCCAACTCCATTGGCTTGCCTTGTAGTAATGCTCGACTTTACCTGCATGCTACTTGCAGTTTGAAAGTTCCGTCCACGTTCCTGGATGATTGGACCACCTTGTATGCTATAGTGTTTTCCTAGTTGTTTCGAACCATATTTAGCTTGCTTTCCTTATCGATGGCCCACCTTGCAAATCATTCCTCTGTGGTATAATGCGTGTCGGAGATTTTCCATGCTTCTCGGAGTCTTTTACTGCAGTTTCTCAGGAGGATGATGTAGAGAGTAGCATCATCAAACTCTGGCTTATATTCCAATAATCGGCATTCATTCCAGTATGCCGAAAAGGTCTGTTTTCCTTGTTGGAGTTTTTCTAGCGTTTGTCTTGCTGTCTCTTTAACGTCGGGATCTCCGAATTGTTTGAAAAGTGTTGCCTTGAACTCCTCATATGTGACCCATTCCCTTTACTTCCTTCCATCTTGAAAGGGCATGATCCATTGTCCTGCTAGCTCTTTTAGCAGAGATTCCACATATGGAATCTTAATCTCATCATGGTGTTTTCCATATCCTTTAACAGCAAAATACTCTTCACATTGTGCCAGGAATATTCATAGCTTATCTTCGGCTCCTGCATGTGTCAGGTTCTTTTGCTTTCGGTCGCTGGATATTTCCTTGTCCTGTATTTCAGGTTGCTGCTAGAAATGCCAGAAATTAATTTTCAGTCATTCCAAGTATGCTAGTACCTGGTGCGGGAGTGTCTGGAGCTGGTGGTCCAGGTACTGCTGATCCCAACATGCTCTTAGATCATGGAGTTCCTGCAGGAAAGCTATCAACTGGTGATCCATTTTCTGGGGTTACTGGGCTTGCTGCCCATGAGGGCTCTGCTGAATCATGATCTAGGGCTTCGCTGAATTCCGCTAGATTAAGATTTTGATCGTTGATGTCGATATCTCCTTTTCTGTCTGGAGTGAGGAATGTTGTCTTGTATCATTTGACATCGCACAAGGTGACGCTTTGTAATATAATGATCTCTCCTCAGGTAGTTAGTTCTTGGCGACGGGGAACGATATTTCTCTTCTCCTTCTGTTTCTTTCCTTAGTCTTACTATAGCACAAGGCCTCTGCCTACGTTGCCGATAGTATAAGACCATTGTCTTCTATTGGGAACGCCTATTGTAAGCTTTCTCTAACCCTTCTCCGTGCAGAGCTTTCCTTGGCATAACGATAACGTTACAATAAAGGTAAAGATCGTAAAGGTGTTTTACATTCATTAAACTAATAAGTAGGAAAAGTACTTAGAACAAAGCGTGAAGAACCTATTTTCCTTGGCCACATTGGTCTCTTTATATAGTCTTCTTTGCACCCATAGTCATGTGACCCAAAGTGGTCACATGTGCGAAACCAAATTATAACAAACTAGTCATGTGACCATAGTGGTCACCTGCTCAAAACCCATGACCTCATAGCGAGGTCATGTGCCAAAGCTCATAAACAAATCATAACGCAATAAACAAGTCATATGACTCGACTGAGTCATATGCGCGAAATCCATAACCTCATTACGAGGTCATGTGTGAAACATAAATCATATATGCAAGGCATACCCGCAAGGTACACTTGCAAGGCATACTTGCCAGGCGCACATTCCATAACTCATATTCACACCATGGGCGAAAGCATTACAAATCCTACACAAAACAAATCATATGACTCAAATGAGTCATATGTGTGAAACAATAACATACCTGTGACTCATAACTATATGTCATGTAAAAACCTTTTCCGTGCCAAGCCATATTCATGATACCTATAGATATTGAGTGGTGAGATTTGTTTTCTCGTTATGTAATCTGGTATTAAGGTATTTGTACAATCCCATATTTCTCAGATATTTGAATCGGTTGGTTACAGGCAAGGTACAGCCACTAGACAAATGTCTTGGTAATGCTGAGTCAGTAGTTACTAAGCAATGTTATGAAAGTAAAGCACGTAGATATTGTACTTGTAGAACATGATACACAGAAAAATACCATCCAAGAATTCAGTTTCGCACTATAAGCCCAAGACTGCCGGAAGAGAAATGTCCAATGTCAAAAAGGGTATGATAATCGGCTTTTTCCAAGTCTACAAAAAGATATTGCTTGTTATGATGCTGGTAAATCGTCCTTGGTCAACCGTTTGCAACTTCCTTACCTGAGTATGCAATCGAGGTCATTGAGAGAATACTCCCCGCTCTGGAAGACCAATCATCCTGAGCTAGCGGGAGTGCCGGGCTATTGTGTGTACAGCCACTAAGGACCAGAGTGTGACATGACTAGAACTCCAGAATCACCATGCACCACATGTTTCAATCTGAATGATTAATAGGGTTTTGTGCGAAACCAATATTCAAAAATAGCTTGCACAAACCAGCACTCAGTTGACTGCTGTGCACGCCAAGAAGAGGTTAGACTGGGCTCTTGCCTAAAAGGATTAGACAGTTAAGAACTTTGAGGGCATCCTTTACAGTAATGAGTGTATGGTTTGGAAGTCAGCCAACCCAGCTCAGAAATGAGTTTTCCGTACCCCAGAAGAGAAGTAGCTTACCGACTGTATCAAGCCATGGGAGAAAGTCAATAAGGTTGGGTTGATAGTATGGGGATGCTTTTGGGGTGGACACTGGGGCCCTTTGATTCCTATCTTGGAAAGTACAGTAGACCGTTGGATTTACATTGCACTATTCAATAAGCACCTCCTACCAGTTATGTAGGACATCGTGCAGGTGGTTGGTGTCACAACTGTGGCTTGGCATGAAAAAGGCTTTCACGTGACATATGATTATGAGTCACAGGTATGTTATTGTTTCACACATATGACTCATTCGAGTCATATGATATGTTATGTGTGGGATTTGTGATGCTTTCGCACATGGCTCAAATATGAGTCATGGGACTTGCACCTGACAAGTATGCCTTGTGAGTGTGCCTTGCGGGTAAGCCTTGCACATATGATTTATATTGCACACATGACCTCATTATGAGGTCATGGGTTTCATGCATATAACTCAGTCAAGTCATATGACTTGTTTATTGCGCTATGATTGGTTTATGAGTTTTTGCACATGACCTTGCTATGAGGTCATAGTTTTTAAACATGTGACCACTTTGGTCACATGACTAGTTTGTTATGATTTGGTTTCGCACATGTGACCACTTTGGGTCACATGACTATAGGTGGGAAGAATACTATATAAAGAGACCAATGTGGCCGAAGAGGATAGGTTCTTCATGCTTTGTTCTAAGTACTTTTCCTCATCCTTGCCATCGCTTTGCCCCGAGCAATTCTTTTGCATCCACAGTGGGCCTTCATGCCTTGGATTCTGTGGGAGATATCTGAGTTCGTTCAGTAGTTCCTGAGGTTCTTGATGTTGAGGTCTGTTGGCGTTGCGTGGTGGATTACTTGTTGGCTTCTCGCTTCATCGCCTGATGGCTGTTCACGATGCTGTCACTTCGAGCACTTCATCACTGTCACATACGAGCCCCTTTTGGTAAAATGTTTACGGCTTCCTGTCTATTGTCTACTCGCAGGTTTCGCGTTCGATTGGGGGGATTGAATATTGTGTTTGGGGGGATCACCCCTGTCGTTCTTTCGGCTAGCTCATGTTTCTTCTTGGGTTTTAACAGAGTCCTTAGTTCTCGCGATACAAAACACCTTTTGGTTAGACTGATGACCTTCCCAAGTATTAACACGTCGTACCGCCACATCAATTCACTGGGGTGGGGGCCTCGCTGGCCCTCCCCTCCTCGTTACTACATGTTTCTACAATCTGAAATTCTACGATGTTGTTTATCAGTGTTCTCTTGGAGTTTTGTCCTTGTGGGATTTACGGTGGTTCAGTCAGGTGTCTCCTCTCTGCCTTGGTAGGGATGGCTTTGACCCTGAAAGACTCTGCCCCCTGGTGTGGTTATCTATACCTACCGGGGGTGGTGTGGGACGATTGGCTGCCAGACACTCACGTGGTCTGTATGTTAGGTTGGTTCGGTTGTGGTTTGTGATTAGCGGCTTCACCCATTGCAAGTGGGGCCTACCTTCTGTTTGACTGCTTCTGTTTCCCTTGTTTCTCCCTTCTTGTCACGTTGGTTGGGAGTGCCTCTTGCCCAAGGTTTGATCTGTGCATTTGCCGAACCTGTGAGGCTGGCTTTGGCTGGCTCTGCTTACTCTTTCCCGACTCGGTTGGACTTCGGTTCGTCTGGGCTGGACGGTATGGCTGGTGCCGATGCCTTCAGCTATTGGTGCTGCCTCTTTTGTGGCTCCCAGCTGTGGCTGGTGGGCCCCCCTCGGCTATACTGTGTTGAGGGTTGGGACTCTGTTCATGTGACCAAGACCAGTAGCTACCTGATGGGACTGGGTACATGCTGTCCTATGGCTATCAGATGGTTGATCTATCTGAGGGGCTGGGGAGGCTAAATGGGCTCTGTGGCAGCTGGTGTGTGGGGCTTGATGGGTGCTGATTGGGAAGGAAGAGGTACCTGTGAGCACCGGTCAGGCCTGCGTTACGTTGAGCGAAATCTAATTAAGTGTTTCCAGTCTAGCTTGGGCTATTGGGCGAAGCTGCTGAGTGCTGTAAAGCTCCCCGACGGACCGGTTGGCTGATGGCCACCTGTGCAGATTGTGGGTTGCGACCACCTGGTTGGACTTGTTTATGTCTTGCGTGCTGGGTTTTGTGGGGTTTGTTTGGTTTGTTTGGTTTGGGTCTAGGCATGGCTGGCGGGGGCAAGGCACTACGGGTGGGAGATAGGCTCCACTGACCATTTCGGTCTGTCACCACCTCTATGTATTTCTTTTATTTATGGATTTTGTTTTTTGGGGGACAGGTAGCAGGTACCAGTCCTCCTTACCATTATGCTCTTCGAAGGTACTTAGCAAAGTAGGTTCATAGGGTCGATGGCTGGGCATGCGGATGCGAGAAGTAGACATGTTGGTCACCTCCTCTCTACCATTGTGTCGCCTGTGGTTTATATTTATTTGAGGTTGTTGGTTTTCTACTGTGGTAGAGGTTTTGCGGGACGGTGTTCAGACTGGGTAGTTGTGATTTTATATTTTGTTGGACGAGGAACCTGAGTGGATTGGTCTTTTGCTTGGCTTCGGCTACGCTTAGTGCTGGTTGGCTTCATACCAGAGGGGCTACGGACTTGGACCGGGGCGGGTGCTAGGTTGTTTGATAGTCTTGTAATTAGTTCTCATGCAGGTATGACTCGGGGATGGCAGGTACAGGGCCATAAACTTAGTTAGCTTAGGATTAGTGGTATACCAGTTAGCGGTATCCCTGTGCCAGCGGGGGCTCATCCTATGCCAGTGTTGGTGGTACGAGTTTAAATAAAATTAGATTGAATTCTAAGTACTTTTCCTACTTATTACTTTAACAAAAATAAAACAACTTTACGATCTTTATCTTTATTGCAAAATTATTGTTACACCAAGGAAAGCTCTTCACGAAGAAGAGTTAGAGAAAGCTTATAATAGGTGTTTCTGATAGAAGACAGAGGTCTTGTACTATTGGTAACGTAGGCAGAAGCCTAGTGCTATAGTAAGACTAAGGAAAGAAATAGAAGAAGAAGAGAAGTATCGTTCCCCATTACCAAGAACTAACCATCCAAGGGGAGATCGTTATAGTTGGGGACCCTGTGTTCCAGCAGGACAATGTCCGCATTCACACGACAAAGAACACAGGTGAGTGATTTGCTGATAATAGAATTGACCTCGAGGATCACCCACCGTTATCGCTGGATCTCAATCTAATTGAGCACTCCTGAGTGGAGCTCAAGCGACGTCCCTATATCCAATACCCAGATATCCTGGATACCAGAGGTGGTTCTAATAGGATCCAGGAATGGGTGGCAGAAGTACTACGAATTGTTTGGGCAACCATTTATGATTCCTTTTTTGAAAAGCTCTGGCACTCTATGCCTTCTAGAGTTGCAGCTGTTATTGATGCTAAAGGCTGGTATACCAAATAGTAGTATGGTGGACTTTTAACTTTTGGGTTTTAATGTTTAGTTTTAGTATTTAACTATTAATTTTAAATTTTTTGAATTTTATCTAATGGCTTTCTTCATGATTTCAGGGTGGTTGGATGGGAGGGGGTAGACAGTATTACGTGATTTGGAGCAGCACACATTGTCTCATATTGGACTATTACCAAGACTTTTGTCTAGTGACAGTAGTACATATAGTGGATATTAGAAAAAGAAATGAAAAAAGTACTCGCTGGAGTTTACTTTCAACCTGGCTGTACCAAGGACCAGTTCGTTTGATGGTTAGGTGAACTTCGGGAACCAGATATTGTATTTGGTAACTTTCATGCTAGATATCAAGATTGGGACCCCAACACAGACTGCAGTAATATGCGAAGAGAGTGGCTAGAACAGTGGTGTACATCCCTGGCTCAGTGTATGTATGTGGTTCCTCCAACCGTGTCAACTTTCCGAAATCTTTCCCAAATCGACTTTTGCCTGTACTCAGTGTCATATGTTAGACATCAGTCCCTTGACGCTGCTGGCTGTTAGCACTATGCACAGGTCCTTACATTGATTGTAGATTTTCTTTACAGCATGATATATTGGAGGCAGGCTTGAAAAAAGACAGTTTGGAAACAGGTCAGAAAATATCTGAATGTCCAAACAGAGGCACAAGATGGGAAGTTGTGCGATGGGGTAAGAAGTGTGGTAAATGCACTCTCATAGGCCTCCATTGGCAGAGGTCAGTGTGAGTGGTAAATACTGGAAATGGAAAGAACGAGTTTGGATGTGGCACAGCTACGGTGGTACTCTAAATACAAGGCAGAGCAGATGGAAAACTTCAGATTAGTCAGGTGTGTTTACGAGGCTTGCCTATTGAGAACCAGGTTAGAACATATCAGAACTAAGTTAGCCGAGAGCTATGGCCCAGATATCTTTTAGTGAGTACAGAAGATAGAAGTTAAACAAATACTTCCCTCACTGTCCCACCCGGATCAGTCCTATGCAGCTGCATATTGTGACATTACTGACCTGATTACACAACATTTATCTTGCAGCAATCCTATCCCTTGTGTAGACTCTACAGTCGACATGAATAATGCTCAGGAAATGGAGATTGCCCTTGCCACATCCTCCACGAATATGGGCCCAGGCGAGGATGATGTCAGTTATCCCTTCATATAGCTATGAAAGCGAAGAGACATGACAATGCTAAGACATCTTATTGACTATGGGCTGCATTAAGGTATTCCGGACTGGCATCTGACAGAGATAGTTCTCATATTCAAGCTTGATAAATCTAAGTAAGATATTGTCAAGCTGTGGAGAATGATACATCTCCACCGAATGCTGGCAAAGATGGCAAAATGTATAGTCTTATCGAAATTGGCTTCTTGCCATGAGCTAGAAGAAATATGGTTCAGCTCTTGCTAGAAGGGAGGAGTGCACAATGCTATGGTAGTGGTTTTCAAATTCCTATAGCACAGCAAAAGCTATAAACTGCTAATCCTGTTCACATATGTCGAAGAAGAGTTTGATAATAGTAATAGTAACCTCCAGTAAGATTTTTTGGTTGCACGATGAGGCCCCCAAACCTGTATTAATGTGTTCGAAGATTGATGTCTTGTTGCTCAATTCAGCTTTGTTTCAACGGTTGCATATCCCAAGTCTAATATGTCACCAAAGAGGTATCTCAGAGCTTAACTCTTTCGTCCTTCCTCTTTGGCACCTATGAGTCAGATATATTCACTCCACAAATACTACACTCCACTAGTATTCATCATCTGGTGGTCTCTTATTTGATGACGGGGTTATCATGTTGGCAGCTGATTAATGCAAAGCTGTCCAGCACCATGCAGGAGCAATATTCATAGACTGCAATTACATAGATAGGGCTAGGGGTATGGAGTTTAGCACCTTCTAGCTCTTGTGGATCAGGTTTGGTGATAAGTCATAGGAAGGAATAGAGTTGTTAAGAGAGATAGTATTACCTTCTGAGGATTTGCATGTTCTTGGTTACAGGTTTAATGTATTTCTTGACTTTTCTTCTCATGTAAAGTATTGGTTGGAAAGGGGCTTGAGTATTAGAAGGAGGATTTCCGAGTAGGAAAGAATATTTGAAAGTATTGAGAGACTGGGAGTGTGGGAGACTTACTACTTGGTGCAGGCAGCTTACCTTTTAACTGTCTACCACAGGCTTGAGTTTCTAACCAACTACGCATTGTCTGTGAAGCAGATTCAGGTCCACGTCAATGATTGCCTCTATTCAGAGTTTTGGACCGCGATGAAACTGGCAAAAAACATACTATTAGCCGAGTTCAGGATGCCACCTGTCTCCATACAAAGCAGGTACCTACGATGGAGTTGTTATAGCCGGGTTATCAATTACCTATACTACGAGTAACACTCTTAGTTCGGTAAGATACCACTGTATAAGAAGAAAGAAGGTATGGTGGCACATCGATGGATCTCGAATCAAGAACTTACCCACCACTGTACCGGTTCAGTTCGGAAAGGTAAGATGGTGCTAAATCCATGCCACCATTCATTATATATAAATCTTACTATATCTTTGGATGTGGTCATATACACTAACGGGTTCAGGTTCTCTGAGGGAGCTGGTATGGCAGGGGCATTGTTTGAGAAGGGGGTCTTGACCTATGTTGATCAGTGCTCAGTTCTCCCGTCAGGGAGTATTGTTGAATAAGCGCTATTTGCAGTCATCTGTACTCTCCAACATACTCAGGATACGGTTAAGGGGCATCTAGTTTATGTGTTCTTGGACTTTATTCTGGCATTTACCCTGGTTGATAACATGTCTTCGGAGGGTGACTCAGCTGAGTTGTAGGAGGTCAGGGTACCACTGTCTAGCTCCTTCTCTTACATTAATCTTGTTTGGATCCCTAAACACATAGGCATCAACAGCAATGAGATGGTCAGCATAAAGGCTAAGACCTATATTGGACGTTCCATCTACCAACTGCTTTACAAACAGGTCAGCTTTAGGGGTAGATACTCATTCCTCCCCCGTGAGTTATGTGAGTAGGAGTGGGAGTCCTGACCTGAGAGGAAATGACACAGGTATTATGCTCGTAAGCTCAAGATACCCAGACACCTCTGTAGCCTGACCAGCTTACATTCCGATATTTCGTTAACGATCTATAGTGGGACAGGCCTGGTGGGCCATGACAGCTGTGATGGAAATGACAATTGTAACGTGTTCGCAGGGTGCTAATCACGTTATCGGTAAAGATACGATAGTTGGCAGGTAGCCTGTTCTTCCAGAGAGGAGGCGAGAGCTGAGAACTAAAAGAGGCTTCGAGGGTGTACTGAGGAACAAAGAAGTAACCGTTCAACCAAGTATATTGAAATACTGTCCGTCGAAGTCTGCCTTTTCTATCATAGAAACAGGCGGTCTTTAAATACACAAATCTGTTCATGTCTAGCATGAACGAAACTAATCAAAGGTATCAAGCGATACACTTTGGTAAAACTTCTTAAGTATCAAAGCGATACTTAAAACAAAACATAAAACAAAACCAAGTATCAAACGATACTTAAAACAAACCAAGTATCAAAGCGATACTTAAAACAAAACATAAAACAAAACCAAGTATCAAACGATACTTAAAACAAACCAAGTATCAAAGCGATACTTAAAACAAAACATAAAACAAAACCAATAACCGAGTACCCGTACCGGTTACAACAATAGACACTACTGGACTAAGTGCCCCTGATATCATTGAGGCCGTCACACTAATGAAAACTTGTATAATGATTCAGCAGTCTTGCAGGGCAAGTCTTGGTAGATGGATTATAGGGGATTGGGCCTAGGAATTCCTCATCATATTAAGAGGGTGGATGGGGAGTTGGCTATACCAGGTAATGCATTTGATACTATACTTCTGGTGGAAAGGAGTGGCAGGACTACTAAAGTGAGAGACCTAACAATATCCATCCGGTGTAAGAGGAAACATGAGAGCAGCGGATGCAGGTTACCAGGTATGTTGACGATGCAGAGGAACTGATTTTTCTTGCCCGATCTGTAACCGGTATGGGTACTAGGTTATTAGTTTTGTTTTATGTTTTATTTTAAGTATCGCATTGATACTTGGTTAGTTTTAAGTATCGTTTGATACTTAGTTTTATTTTATGTTTTGTTTTAAGTATCACTTTGATACTTGGTTTGTTTTAAGTATTGTTTGATACTTGGTTTGTTTTAAGTATCATTTGATACTTAGTTTTATTTTATGTTTTGTTTTAAGTATCACTTTGATACTGGTTTATTTTAAGTATCATTTGATATTTAGTTTTGTTTTATATTTTGTTTTAAGTATCGCTTTGATACTTGGTTTGTTTTAAGTATCGTTTGATACTTAGTATTGTTTTATTTTACTAAAGTGTATTCTTGATACCTTTAATTAGTTTCGTTCATGCTTGACATGAACAGATTTCCGTATTTAAAGACCGCCTGTTTTCACAATGGAAAAGGCTGACTTCGACAGATTGTATTTCAATATACTTGGTTAAACGGTTACCTGTTTGTTTCTCAGTACACCCTCAAAGTCTCCTTTAGGTCTCAGCTCTCACCTCCTCTCTGGTAGAGTAGGCCACCTCTCAACTATCGTATCATTTACCGATAACATGACCAGTATCTTGCGAACACACTACATGTTTTTAACCTCAGCAAGTGGTTCAGAACCTGTCTCCAGATTTAGGCCTGATTAACCTATCGACATCCACCTCAGAATGCTAGCGGAGAGAAGAGGCAGTATCACAGTACATTCAGCTTCGTCTCGAAACCAATATAAAGTTTTTGATGACCCGGAGTGGGAAGCAGATCCTGGGACAAGACCTCACAACAAAGAAACTACCACGATGCTCTGGAAAGAGGCTGGAGGAACCTGCAAATACAGAAACCCTACAACCTCCACGAGAATTCCCACCTACCCCAGTAAAGAAGTCTTCCTTTGAACCTCTGAACAATCCCAAAACTAGTAGTGTATCAGATATAGCTAGTACTGGAGGAGAACCTTCGAGAGGAGGAAAGTCTCAGGCTTGGCCTGAAGAAGAGGAAGTACCTGAAGATTTTGAACCCCCTAAGTTCAAGCTCCACCTCCTGGTGAAGTATACAAGAGAAAGCAAAGACCTCAAACTTGAAAGTTTTGATTGGAGGGCAACTGAACTCACACACTACCTTCTCTTACAAGGGAAAGATATGGAAAACCCTATATCTGGACTATATATTGGATCATTCAGTAAAGAAAAGGCAACCAATTCGTACCATCAATACTATAAGGAATATAGTGGAAATGTAAGATTGAGAGAATCCACTGTACTCAACTACCTCAGGAATCGTTTCCAATTCTCTCTTACAAATGACCTACTATACAACAAATTCAACCAGATTCACTAAGTCAATAGAGCACATGTCAAAAGAATCACAGATGTAGCTAGAGATCTCCTGAGGTATAAGGACCAAATGAAGAAAGAAAGCATCTCCAGCTACATCCTTAAGCGATAATTCTATGATGCCATGTATCCTACCCTCCGGCGAGAGGTAGAACTACTCGAGGAAGATAATAATAATATGTTAGTAATAATCGTAAGAGCAGAATAAAAGGACGCCATCCTCTATGAAAACAAGGTATACAAGATACAGATATCTTCTAGCAGTAATAGGCAACCACGGCACAAGCCCTCCAACAACTCTGAAAAAGATATCCCATGAGTTTTCAAAAAGAAAACAAAATCCTCCAAAGAATCACGACGACAGAAGGGAGAATATTTTGAATGTGCAAAAACAGGACATATGACAAAGAACTGTTCTATGAAGAAGGAAAAAGAAAAGACGATTAAGTAAGAAGTATCGGCCCATAACATTGAGAGCGATAGTGATGATGCCCAATCCAGCAAATATGAGGAAATACATATCAGATGTATCGATATGAAATGTAATAGTGTCCGACCTCCCACTACATTCAAAGCACACACCACCCTAGAAGGTACTATCCTGATTAATGGCAAGAGGGCTCAAGTCCTATTCAATACTGGTATAATTGGAAGAGACATGATCAGTAATGCTTTTGTCTCTGTTTATGGACTCCCAACTCGAGACCCTAACCAGCCCATACCAGTCAATATAGCAGTAAAAGGGTCACGATCTACAAGCCATAAAACCTATAGTGCTATTATCTGACTTTATTCTGCTACCCTTCCTCCTCAGATGGGAGAGAGTATCAGCTCAATAGTTGGTTCTTGCAGGGGTGTAGATAATTTTTGAATTATATTTACTGATTTCTCCTATCCATTGTGTTCTTCTCCAGCTGGGAATCTTGTCAGTTTTCAGATTTGTGAGGGGTTGGTTGTCGGTAACAATAATGAAGGTATTGCCCATCAATATGTGGTTGAAAGTGGCAAGGGCATCAATTACTATAAGGGCTTCCTTGTCTGTGGTTCCATAGTTTATGTACAAATTAGTAAACTCCCTGCTGTGCAATGCTACAGGTCTTGCCGTTTCATGCGAAGCTCCTGGACCAACTTATGTTCTAACTCCCATATCCGACATATCAGTAATTAACCAGATTGGTTCGGGTTTACTGTAGTCGATAGGCAGTATAATATTTGTGTTATTGATCTATTCTTTAATATTGGTAAAGACTTAGTCATGTGTGTAGGTCCAAATAAATTCTGCATTGTTGGTAAGGTCCATGAGTAGTGCAGTCACAATGGTGTAGTGGGTAGAAACTGGGAGAAGTAGTTGATAAGTCCTAGGAACCACATAAGTGCTTTTTGATTTCGGCGTGTTGTCTATTCTGTTAAACACGATATCTTTCCAAGAGCAGCATTTATTCTGTCATTATCTACTACATGACCCAGAATATCGAGCATTGTCGGTAAACAGGATTGATTTGTTTCGGCTAGCGTAGAATTTTACTTTTCTTAGCTTGATACATACTAAATCTATATGGTATGCATATT
>NW_003298916.1:28298-45362 GCF_000151645.1 Tuber melanosporum
CATGAGCGGCGTGCATTTCGCTCGCATGTTTAAGTACAGATAGCCTGTGCATTTATGTCATCTTGCAACATGGCTAATAACACTTCCAAAGGTTATTTTGCAACCGTTTTAATATTCGCTTTGTGAGTCTATCCTTGTCTGGAGATAGGAATTGCTTAGGTCAATCTTGCCACAAAATCTAAGCCATGCTATTGTATTCAGGATCTTGGTTTGGTATGGGCTCCGGAATTCCATCTCTCTGGCATATTCCATTCCAGTGTTTGGATTGTACTACTACTGTGGTACTCCTTGGATAGTTTATAATAGTTCATATCCCCTTGGCTAAGGTGTCCTCACTCTGTAAGATGACTTTCCATTGGGTTAAGATGCTTGGATTTGGTGTGTATCTTTCATTTTGAAATTTGGAGTAGGTTGCCAGTTTGGTTAGTAGGGGTGTCACGAGATCATTGAGTTGTGATGTTCGAGTAGGTTTCAACTGTAGAGATTTTTACAGGGTCAGATTCAGGTAGCAGTAGTATATTTTCGATATTTTTGTACCCATTACTTGGCTATTGGGTAGGCTAGACCGAGGCGGATTTTATTTACCGTTCATGGTTTTGTATTTAGTGTTCATATTGGGACATGGTAAAGGCACGTTTGAGGTACAGAATCGGAGGTTTAGTTAGTCTCCAGTTAGTAGTTTCCAGCTTATAGCCCTTGAGGGCCCAGGTCTGGAGCTTTTTGTATGCCAGTGTTGGCGGTACCAGTTTAAATAAAATTTGATTGAATTCTAAGTAATTTCCTTACTTCTGTCTTCCCTTCTCCTCAGTAGTGTTTCTTTTGCATCCACAATGGTTTTCTTTACCTTGGATTCTGGAGGAGATATCTGAGTTCACTTTGTAGTTTCTGGAATATTTAGTGTTAAGTTCTGTCTATGTTGATGCTAGAATTGTGGTTACTTGTTTTCCCCTCCTCCTCATTATTTGATTCTCATGATGATCTCACTTTAGGTCTTTACATCATTGGCATTTATAAGCCTGCTCATGGTAAAACAGTCTTTTGCTTCTCTGTCTATGGTCTACTCGCAGAGTTTCGCATTCAGAGTACAGGAAATTGGACATTACAGTAATGGAAAATACCCCTGTCGTTCTTTGGGCCACCCCATATTTCTTGTTACATTTTAACAGGGTTCTTAATTCCTTACAATGCAAAGCATACTTGGGATACACTGATGACCCTCCCATACTTTAACTCTTCATACCAACCACATCAATCCTCAAGAAACAGGAGCCGATAAGTTCCCACCCTTCATCTATCTATTTCTACTGTCGAAATCCTACTATGTTGTTTATCATCATTCCCTTAATTTCTATTCAAGTAGCTTCAACTGCTGTTCAGTCAGGAGTTACCTTTCAGCTCCTATATGAGGATGGCTTTGATCATGAAAATCTTTCCTTCTTGAGACGGCATTTTGCGTACCCAAGGTAGTGTGGAACAATTAGTTTCTAGACCATATCTTGGTTATGTATTGGGTTGGTGTAGTTTCAGATAGTAGTTGATGGTTACACCAGCTGCCAGTAGAACCTACGATCTATGTATTTCGTTTTCTATCATGTACCCCTTCTTTCTAGAATACCAGTTAGGGCATCTTTTCCTAATTATCTTCTGGCCTTTGGGCTAGTTGTGGTGACTACCTGATAGTGGCACCATCATTTTTTTTCCTGCTAACTTCGGCTGCAGCTCAGTAGGATTAGACTATTTGGTGATTACTGGTGCTTCTGAGTACTGGTGCTGCCATCCACATAGTTCCTGACTACGGCCTGGAGCCCTCCTCCACTACATATTGTCGTGGAATGGGACTCTGTTAGTGTGGCCAAGACCAGTAGCTGGCTAATAGAGCCTGGTATAGGCTGTCCTGTAGCTATTTGACAGTTGACCTGTCTGAGGTGCTGAGGGGACTGGATGGGTCCTGTAGTATCTAATATGTGGAGCTTGGGGGGTGCTAACAGAGAGGGAAAAATACCTGAATGCACCTGTTAGGATCACGTCATGTTAGGTGGGATCTAATTAAGCATTTCCTGCAGCACCTAGGCTGTTAAGATTAAGCTGCTACATACTGTAAGGCTTTATGACAGACCACCTGGCTGATAGCCACTTGTGCAGATAGTAGGTTACGACCACCTAGTTTGACTTGTTTTGGTATTGTACACTGGGTTCGGTGAGGTTTGTTTAGTTTCTTTATCTCAGTTGCGGGTACAACATGAGAGGGCAGAGTACTACGGGTGGATAATAGGCCCCACTAACTGTGTTGATCTATCACAACCTCTATTAGTTTCTTATTTTGGTATATTTGTTTAAGTTACAGGTAGTGGATACAGGTCCTCAACACGGATATACTCTGCAGAAGTAACTGGCAAGAGAGTTCATGGGTTTGAGGGGCTGGCATGTGAGTGCAAGAGGTAATCATATTGGTCACCTCCTCCCTGCCATTGTGTCACCTCTGGATATAATTTGTGATTAGTTTTTTCTTTGATGGTAGATAAGGGCTGCAGGGTGGTATATAGACTGAGCGGTAGTGATTTTTGATTTCTTTTTGTATGAGGAACTTGCCTTTGTTGGACACCCTTTCAGCTTTAGGGCTTCGGCTTATGACTTGCCTATCTCCTGTAAACCTTGGTATTCAGGGATTTGTTCTCAGTACATCTCAGTCAGAAATAATACGAACTTGCTACCGAAGCTGCAGTTGTTTCCATCCTAGTGAGACTTTGGGTGTGTAGGTGAGCAGGGCTTTTTTTACCTTTGATAGTCTTGAATTTAGTATTCATATTAGGAGGTGGCATGGGCATAGTTGAAGTATAGGACTGGAGGTTTAGTTAGTTTACAGTTAGTGGTAGTTCCAGTTTGCATTAACCTCATGCTAGTAGGGACTTGTCATATGCCAGAGTTGGCGGTAAAAGTATAAATTAAATTAGATTGAATGTTCTAAGTAATTTCCTTTCCCTTACTTTCACAGCGACTCAAAATGTGAAGCTTCTCCCTCAACCTACCAGAGCCATTGATTTCTATCTCATGATAGGCTTCAAGTCTTTAAACTCGAGCACCTTTTTGGGTCCTCATTGTTATCCCTTTCTCTATATTTACTAGAAGTTCTTACCTTCTTTTACTCATCTTTCCTGTTGTTCATTTCGGTCACCCTCTTACTGTTCCAATAATTAAGCGAGCCTCCACCCTCTCTATCACATCTACTCTACATTTCTCACTGGTTTTGTCTTGTATTGTCAAGAAGAACTTTACCCAGGAGGCCAAAATCTCTTACCTTTTGCACAATATTTCCGTTCTTTCTCAACGACTTCATTGAGTTTCGAAGGAAATATCTACTGTGTCAACTACACTAGTCTCTAAACACATAACTGTTGATGACTTATTTTCCATGTTGGATGCTATCACTCCAACAGTTATCTCCTCTTCACCTGTCCTATCAGATACTTCAGTTGCTCTGTGGTATTTATTGTGGGTAATAGGCTGTACCCAGGGAATTCTCAGGTACTATCGTAGAAGTGCCCACAGGGGAAAAGTGTACTGGTGGTTATCCTGCCCTTGTCTGCAGCATAAATTGTAGGTGGAGGTTTGTGTAGTCCAGTTCCTGATTCATCAGGTCGAGATGAGACATATGCTTCTGGTATGGTGTAGGTGGTTTCTCTTGTACTAGTGCCAGCTACCATAATATAACTCTTTTCAGGAGGACAAGTGCCTCAGACCTTTGAGGCTGAGCCTGTGGCTGGTCGGGATAACTCCTCTAGTGGTAGTAGGTCATGATGAGGGTGGCCTGTCTACTCCTATTTCTTGACCCATACCTGGAGGCAGGAAGAAGAAGAGAAACAAGAAGTACCAGGTCAATCATAATCAATCCTTGTCTGTACTACTTGTCTGGGACTCTGAGGAGTTATCTACCTTCACCAGTTCAAGAAAGCAAACCCATAACTATAGAGTCCACAGTGTGTCCACTATCTGTAGAGGGGGCTGAAGAGTTTGTGGAGGTTATTCTTTAGATATGTTCAGCCAGGTGTCAAAACATCAGGGATGAGGTCTTTCTAGCACTTTCCACCAAATTGTTTAGGCTGCGCTGCTAGTGTGATGCTCTTTAGATAGTATAGGACAGTTCGTACACCCTCAGCTAGGGAGTCTGGGCTCTGTAAGACTGTTTTCCTTCTAGTCTATATGCTTGAGTTTAGGATGTTTTTTTTTATTTGGAGATTTATGAGTGGATTGCCAGGGTGATCGGCGGGATATTTCAGCATCATTTAGTGGGAATACTTAACTGGGCTTCTACTGTAGAGGAGGGTTTTACGAGACGGTATTCAGACTGAGTAGTAGTATTTTTATGTCTTTTAGACTTAAAACCTATTCAGGTTGGTCTTTCGTTCGGCTTCAGCTACACTTAGTACTGGTTGGCTACATATCAGAGCGGTTATGGACTTTGACCAGAGAGCACTCTGGGTTGTTTGATTGTCTTGTAATTAGTTCCCATAAGAACATAACTTGGCGATAGTAGGTACAAGACTGTAGATTTAGTTAGGTTGTGGTTAGTAGTATAGCGGTTAGTAGTATCCCTCTACTGGTATGGGCTTATTCTATACTAGTATTAGCTGTACCAGTTTAAATAATATTATATTGTCTTTTAAGTAATTTCCTTACTTATTATAATATTGTTTTATGAATAAAATATCTTTACACTCTTTATTCTTTACATTTCTCACGAGAAAATAGTATTATTACCTGTCACTCTATATTAACTAGGACTTTAGAATATTATACTACATTAGAGACATGGTAATGCTCCAGGAAAAATTACAGATCTAAGTAGGCTACTGTATCGGGGTAGATTGATACCAGATTGGAATACAGATAGTCCAAGGTATACCACAGGAGACTTGGCAAGGGACAGGTACCAGTGCACAAATAAGACCTGTTTGTAAGTTGTTTCAAAGGTTCAGGTAACATTAAGACAAAAGAGTGTAATAGTTCCTAAGTACTGGTATAGGTAGAAAAATACCAGGTTGCATAAGGAAAGCAGAATAGAGAAGAACACACCCCTTTATATAACAAAAAGTTACGAACTTTAAGAGAAATCCTAAGCCCTTCTTCTCTACAGAACTGTACTAATTAGCTAGCTATGACAGCTACTTAATTAAGCTACTTTTATATTTCTTTAATGGGGGCTCCATCTGGGAAGATAGATCCCAAGGTTGCGACCGTACCGAAATGAATTCTTCCGCAAAAGTGAACAAATATAATAAATTTCCAAAGTCTTAACAGTAGAGTTTAAAGAAACAAAACAGTGAAACTTAATATCATTAAGCCACAGCTTTTACTCAATTAAGTCCTGATCTCAAGAGGTAGTTGATTGCCCGAGTAGACAAGAACTCGCATATACTTAAGTAGATTTCATATACTGCCAGTTGCTCCCCATCACTTCGCTATATTCATGAGCACCCAACTCCCTTAAGATGCCTAGCTAACCTCCACAGGTCGGACCAAAGATTCCCCGTAGTAAACTAGACTACTCTTGTAGTTTGCTAATATCTATTTGATAGAAGTCTTTTAGCCATTAAATTTACAATGCAACTGCAGGAGTAAAAACCCGTCTTATCGCCGACATGTCAGTGGCGAACTGCCATGCCCAAATGGATGCCATACCAACTATAGAATCCTCTACCCATATACACGTAGTCTTCTACAAGCATCCGTAGTCCCGGAACATCTATCCGGTTCTACTCTATTCTATTTCATTCCAGATGATGGCCAAGTAGCTCCTCTGATAGACCCATTCAGAGGTTGACTACCAATAGGTACTACCCACAGTCAATCCTGCTAGAAGCAGATCTCATAGTGACCTTTAACTAGTGTCTCAGAGTTCCTAACGATTCTCTAGAACTATTACTATTTCAGGGCAATGGACTTCGGTTACCTCGCCTATTAGCCTTTGGTAACCTCCCATACTACCTTAGACTTCAAAGTAGTATTACTCTGTCAGTTCTGGTCCATTTTGCACGAAACTACCTGGAGACCATTCTCCAGGTTCACCACTACCCCCTCATATATCCTGGGGACAACTTCCAGTCGGACGGACTGCGGGAACATATACAGTGTTACAGGAGCTTCTCCACCTGGAGACATTTACTAGGCTTATAGCAACTCTCTAGGCTGTAGCCCATGACGCCAGGAACTTATAAGAGAGCCGCAGAGGGGTGTTAGCCACTGCATGTCACGAACGTGGCTTGGCAGGAAAAAGGTTTTTACGTGACACATGGTTATGAGTCACAGGTATGTTATTGTTTCATACATATGACTCATTCGAGTCATATGATTTCTTATGTGTGGGATTTGTGATGCTTTCGTACTTGGCTCAAATATGAGTAATGGGACGTGTGCCTGGCGAATATGCCTTGCAAGTGTGCCTTGCGGGAATGCCTTGCACATATGATTTATTTTTAGCAAATAACCTCGTTATGAGGCCATGGGTTTTATGCATTTGACTCAGTCGAGTCATATAACTTGTTTATTGCGTTATGATTGATTTATGAGTTTTTGCATCTGACCTCACTATGAGGTCATGGGTTTTGAGCATGTAACCACTTTGGTCACATGACTAGTTTGTTATGATTTGATTTCGCACATGTGACCACTTTGGGTCACATGACTATGGGCGGGAAGAACAGTATATAAGGCGGCCGTGGCCGCCAAGGAGGATAGGTTCTTCATGCTTTGTTCTAAGTACTTTTCCTACTTACTACTTTAACGAATATAAAACACCTTTACGATCTTTATCTTTATTGCAACGTTATCATTACGCCAAGGAAAGTTCTTCATGAAGAAGAGTTAGAAAAAGCTTACAACAGGCATTCCCAATAGAAGTCAGAGATCTCGTACTATCGGTAACATAGGCAGAGGCCTAGCATTATCATAAGACGAAGGAAGATGCAGTAAGAGAAGAGAAGTATCGTTCCCCTTCGCCAAGAACTAACCATCTAAGGAGGGATCATTATATTACAAAGAGTCACCTAGAATGACACCAAACAATACAAGACGGCATCCTTCAACCCATACAGGGAAGGAGGTATCGATATTGAGAATCAAAACCTCAACCGAGGGGGATTCAGCGATGCCCTATATTACATTTCAGCAGAGTCCTCGAGAGCCACAAGCCCAGTAACTCCAGAGAAAGAATCACCAGTCAATAGCTCTCCTGCAGGAACTCCACGACCTGAGAGAATGTCAGGATAAGCAGTACCTAGGCCACTGGCCACTGCTGCTCTCACACCAGGTACTAGCATACTTGGAATAACTGAGAATCAGTTTCAAGCATTTCTAGCAGCAACATGAAACACAGGACAAGGAAACATCCAACAACCAAAAGTAAAAGAACCTGACACATACGATAGAGCTGAAGACAAGCTACGAATATTCTTAGCACAGTGTGAAGGATATTTTGCCGTTAGAAGCTATGGAGAACACCACGATGAGATCAAGATTCCATATGTGTAATCTCTACTAAGAGGACTCGCGGGGCAATGGATCATGCCCTTCCAAGATGGAAGAAAACAGAGGGAATAGGTCACATATGAAGAGTTCAAAGCGACACTCTTCGAACAATTCAGGAATCCCAACGCCAAAGAGACACCAAGACGAAAGCTTGAAAAACTCCAACAAGGAAAACAACCCTTTTGTGCATACTGGAACGAATGCCGACTATTGGAATACGAAGCCGAGTGTGATGATGCTACCCTCTACATCATCCTTCTAAGAAACTGTAGCGAGAGACTACGAGAGGCATGGGGAATTTCTGACTTGAGTTACACCATGGCAGAACGATTTGCAAGGTGGGCCATAGATAAGGAAAGCAAGCTAAACCTGGTTCGAAGCAACTCAGAAAACACTATAGCACACAGGGTGGTCCAATCATCCAGGAATGTAGACGGAACCTTCAAACCGTAAGCAGTTCGAGGAGAAAGTCGCGCATTACCACCAGACGAGCCAATGGAGTTGGACAAATCAAGGGCAGGACCTGCTCTGAACCTCTCTAAAGAAGAATACGCCAGAAGAATGAACGGGAAACTCTGCTTAAGATGCAGAAAAGTAGGACATCCGATACGAGAATGCAGAAGCCGACCCGACAGTGGATACTAAGGCACGAAAGCTGCTGGAAATTATCGCTTCCAGAATCAAAAGAGGAGTAACCTTCGTGAAATGATGGCAGAAGATTCACCAGCGGAAAACAACGAGGGTTCCGAGTAAATGATGGTCTGGGAGATCCAAGATGTGTACCAGGAAAACCAATCATGTTAGCAAACTATTACACAGCACTACACACACAAAGAAGAGAAGGAGATGGAGATCATGAGATGATCAACACGAAGATATACAGCAAAGAAGATGAAGAAACAACAATATATGCAATGATCGACTCTGGGGCTACCAAAGATTTCTTCGACAAGGAAATTTGCGACAAATACAGCCTCCACACGAAAGAAGTGAAGAAAGCAAGACAAGTCTACCTAGCAGATAAAAAGCCAAGCGCAATGGGTCCTATAACCAATACAGTGACAGTACCTATGAACATTGACAACCATAGGGAAACGGCAACTATTCAGGTAGCAGATTTCAAGAACCATGAGATAGTCCTCAGGATGCCATAGTTGCGAAAACATAATCCGACAATCAATTGGAACAAGAACAAGATGACCTTTACAAGTGAACTATGTGCGACACGATGTCTCAACAGTTCGCCTGTGATCTACTCGACCCTAATATGAGAAGCGGAAGAAGAAACTTTGCATGCAAAGTTCACCGAGATGCAGCAAGATATGAGAGTCCAGATACAATGACTGGACCAAGAGGCAAAAGTGCCTACCAAGGGTTCCAAAGGAGCAGCAGGACACGACCTGTATGCCAATAAAGGAATCAAGATACCAGCCAACGGGCAGGCAATGATAGCAACAGGAATAGCCATCGGACTACTAGAAGGCACCTATGGATGAATAGCACCTCGCAGTGGTGTAGCAGTCACTCATCGACTCATGACCATGGCAGGGGTGATTGACGTCGACTACACAGGTGAAATCAAAGTGGTCCTAGTCAACTTGGCTCAAGAGGACTACGAAGTCCAAAAAGACGATCAAATCGCACAGTTGATCATCGAAAAAATCAACAAAGAGGATCTGAACAAAGTAGATCAACTGGAAGAAACCACAAGAGGAAGCAAGGGATTTGGAAACACGGACCAAAAACAGCCCGATACAACAAAAAGAATCGAGATCAAAGAGATCACAGCACAGGCCTTTGGACGGTACTATCGAAGGGGAGATACAACAGAAATTCTCAAATAGACATATGAAGACAGAAAAGCGGTCCTAGTGAAGATCAACATCAGTATGCAGCTAGCAATCCAGGATAGGAAATACCAAAGCAAAAAGGGATGGCAAGAATTGGTTTCAAAGGAATATTACCAATTCATGAACCTATTCCAAGAAGAGGAAGCTATGGAGCTACCACCTCAAAGACAAGGAATCAATCACGAAATTCTGCTGGAAAAAGATGAGAAAACGGGAAAAACAACAGAGATTCCCTACAAGAAGTTATACCCACTAGGGGAAGCAGAGCTCGAAGAACTTAGGAAGTACATCGAGCAAAACCTAAAGTGAGAATGGATCAGAGACTCCTTCGCATCTGGAGGATCCCAAATACTATTCGTTAAAAAGAAAGATGGAAAAATGAAACTCTGCGTAGATTACAGAGCCCTCAACTCGGTTACCAAGAAAGATCGATATCCACTACCCTTGATTGGAGAAGTACTGGATAGATTGCGGTCAGCAAAATACTTCACCAAACTCAATATCAAGAACACATACCACAATATACGCATCAAGGTAGGAGACGAATAGAAGACTACATTCACCTCAAGATATGGAATGTTCGAATACTTGGTTATGCCCTTCAGGCTAACCAACACACTGGCTTCATTCCAGCGATAGATCAACAAGGTACTCAATAAGTACCTCAACATATGTTACATCGTATACTTGGATGATGTACTCATCTACTGGGAAAATATGCAACAACACAAGAAGGATATCAGCAATATCATGGCCGCAATACAAGGATCAGGAATGAAGATCAAACCAACAAAATGCGAATTCCATAAAAAAGAAACAGAATACCTCGGATTTATCATCAACCGAAGCGGGGTCATGGTCGACCCTGTCAAAACAGCAGTAATATGGGATTGGGCCAAACTGAACAACAAAACAGATGTTCAATGCTTTATGGGATTCTGCAACTTTTATCAAAGGTTCACAGAGAGTTTCCGCAGGCTTGTAAAACCACTCTATAACCTAACAATGAAACACCAGAAATGGGAATAGGGAGAAACAGAACAGAAAGCATATGATACGATATGAATGCATCTAACATCAGCACCCATACTGGGTCATTTCGACCCAAACAGAAGGACAATGATTGAAACGGACGCCTCAAATATGTGTGCTCAGGCATACTATCGCAAGAATGTGACAATGGAAAATGGCGGCCAGTGTCTTACCGATCCAAGACAATGACCCCCACAGAGTGTAACTACGACGTTGCGAACAAAGAACTGTTAGCGATAGTTCAAGCATTAAAGGAATGGAGGAGATATGTTTTGAACAATGACCATCCAGTCCGAGTTCTAACCAACTATAAGAATCTGGTCCCGTTCATAACTATGAAAGAACTGAATGACCGCCAGATAAGATGGATGGAACATCTTAGCAAATACAACTTCAAAATCGAATATTGACCAGGCAAAGAGAGTGGAAAGCCAGATACTCTTACAAGGATTGCAAGCAACAAACTACAAACGAAAGAAGATGAAAGAATCAAACACAAAACACGAACACTATTACCAAAAACCTACTTCAAGGCAATAGAGGTTATCCAATTCACATCAACCGAGGAAAGAGAAATTGAGAAGGCAAATGAAAGAGACAAAACAGTTCAGGCAATAAGAGAAGCATTGAAGGAAGAAAAAAAGGAGATGAAAGGAATTGCTCTGGGTTTATGCCAATGGAAGGATGGAAACAGGTGGTACGATGGAAAACAATGGATTCCGGAAAAAGAAGAGATAAGAACAGACATCATACGACAACACCACGATATCCAAACGGCAGGACACGGAGGAATGGCTGAAACCACGGAATCTATCACAAGACCATTCTATTGGCCCGGACTACACAAACATGTCAAACGATATGTCAAAAACTGTGACATATGCCAAAGGACAAAAGCAGTTAAACACGCACCATTTGGATTACTGAAATCAAACGAAGTTCCTGAACGACTATGGGAAACAATCACGATGGATTTCATCACGGGCCTACCGGCATCGGAAAATTGCGATAGCATTCTGGTCATGGTGGATCATCTGACCAAAATGAGTCATTTTATTCCAGTCAGAAAAGATATCGATACAAGGGATTTTATACAGACATTCTTCTGAGAAGTCGTCCGACTTCACGGCCTCCCAAAGAATATCATTACCGATCAAGAAACACTATTCACGTTGGGACTATGGAAGAATGTATCCGGAGAAATGGGAATACAAAACAGAATGAGCACAGCGTTCCACCCACAAATGAATAGACAAATAGAATGGGTAAATGCGATACTCGAACAATATTTACGGGCTTAAGTCAATTATCAATAAGACAATTGGTACGAACTGTTATCAATAGCCAAATTCGCATACAACAATGGAAAGCAAGAAACGATCGGCACGATACCCTTCTTCGCGAATTACGGACAACATCCATAAAGTCAGACTACATATCATACGATTAATGGTATCATACCGGATAAAACAAATATGGGAAAACTACACGAAACATTACAATATGAAATGAGTCAAGCACAACAACGACAAAAAGAACCATACGATAAGCAGTGAAGACCGGATCCGAACATACAACCGGGAAATATGGTATAGCTAATACCACACAATATCCATACGACTCGACCATCAAAGAAATTGGACTACAAGAAAATCGGACCATTCACGATACTGGAAAGAGTGGGCAGCTGAGCTTATAAACTCGACCTTCCACCCTCAATGCGAATACACAACGCATTCCACATCGCACTCCTCGAATTACACAATGACAACAAGTTTCCCTCACAAACGCTTATTCCTCCTTCTCCGATTGAACTCAACGGAGAACCAGAATACGAGCTTGATGAAATAGTTGACTCTTGCTTCTTCTGTTGTCACCTCCAATACTGAGCCAAGTGGACAGGATATTCACCCGAACATAATAAAACTTGGTACTTGGTACACAACTTTGAACACCCTCAAGATGCCATCTCAACCTTCCACCAGCGATACCAAGGCAAGCTCGGCCCAGGTAATGATCACATTCAACCAAGACAAAGGCGAGGGAAAGGCTCCCACGCTATTGCAACAACATGAGGGCTGGGGCGATAGCCCCCACCAAACCACACCGACCAGCCCCAAATACTTATGTATGGGGCCAATCAACCAAGAACTCAAAGAAAGGGAAAAATAGGCACAGCATAACGGCATGTCATGGACGGTATACTACGATGACTGTTGCCAAATACATTTTGGCGACAAAGAAGGCTTGGGATAATTCCAGATAGAATGTCGAAAGCGTGGTCCATGCCCAGACCACATCCTAAAGCATTGGCAACAATGCTTCTGATATGGGTGCAGGATACACAGGGCACAGAAAATCTTTGCAGGATTCTACCCGCAGAAGGATAAAAGCAAGAAAGAGTTGGAAGGAGAGGATGCGAGAAAGGCATGGGCCACGAGGATGTGGATCAAGGAAGGAGGGGCCCAAAACTCCTCAGCAGACACGGAACTGGATATCAGAAGCCTACACAGGCAAATCTGGGGACTCCAAGAACAACTTAGCCAGGCCGAGGCCACAATTTTGACAAATGACAAAATGATAGCGGGGCTAAGACATCTGAACGACAATCAGCAGCACACGATCGAAATGGCAAATCTGACTCTAGAATCGGTAAGGGTCAGATGGAGGACAGCAGACGAAAAGTTCCACAAGCTGAGAAGGACCATGCACTCGGCACGACTGAAACTATTGAAACTGGGAGAAAATGCCTGATGGAACTCAGGCTTAGGAGAAGGGAAGCTAATGTCACGAACGTGGCTTGGCAGGAAAAAGGTTTTTACATGACACATAGTTATGAGTCACAAGTATGTTATTGTTTTACACATATGACTTATTCGAGTCATATGATTTGTTATGTGTGGGATTTGTGATGCTTTCGCACTTGGCTCAAATATGAGTCATGGGACATGCGCCTAGGGAATGTACCTTGCAAGTGTGCCTTGCAGGAATCCCTTGCGCATATGATTTATGTTTAGTACATGACCTTGTTATGAGGTCATGGGTTTTACGCATTTGACTCAGTCAAGTCATATGACTTGCTTATTGCGTTATGATTGCTTTATGAGTTTTTGCACATGACCTCGCTATGAGGTCATGGGTTTCGAGCATGTAACCACTTTGGTCACATGACTAGTTTGTTATGATTTGGTTTCGCACATGTGACCACTTTGGGTCACATGACTACTGGCAGGAAGAACATTATATAAGGAGTCCGAGGCGGCCAAGGAGGATAGGTTCTTCACGCTTTGTTCTAAGTACTTTTCCTACTTACTATTTTAACGAATATAAAACACCTTTACGATCTTTATCTTTATTGCAATGTTATCGTTACACCAAGGAAGGTTCTTCATAAAGAAGAGTTAGAGAAAGCTTACAATAGGCATTCCCGATAGAAGACAGAGGTCTCGTACTATCAGTAACGTAGGCAGAGGCCTAGCGATATCATAAGACAAAGCAAGATGCCATAAGAGAAGAGAAGTAATATTCCCCATCGCCAAGAACTAACCATTTGAGGAAGGATCGTTACACCATACCTCTAAGTTAAAGCTTGTTCGGAACTCAACTGGTTGTGTGGAAGTGATCAGCACAACCTGATATTCGAATAACCTATGTAGTTTCAAGTGACAAACAATCTAGTAACTTCTCCCAAAGCCCTGTGTAATAAGTTACTTTCAAGGTAGGGTAACTTAGCTCCATAGCAGGATAACCCATAGTCTAAGGCAGGGTAAAAATTTAGTCTGAAGGTAGGGTAACTCTACCCGTACTCACCATCGAGTAATTCAGGATAACTCCTAAATTGACTACTTACGTTATCCTACTGAGTAGGGTAACTACCACTCCTTACTAGTACCCGTATACTTCTTAGTATGGTATAGTATACCCAACCGAGGTACCTAACCAATAGTACCTCTAGCTGGTAGACTCTAGTCTACCACCGTTCCTATCACGGTAGTCTCTTGACACCGGTATGGGTATAGGTTTGGTTAACTGTAATAGTACTCCATAGAGTCTTGTTACAATTTCTGATAGCTATTTCGATATTTAAGTTTAACACTTTTCTCTACTCTCTGTGGTTATGATTAGCTGATATCCTACTACCTCCTTCTCTCTCCTGGCTATTATCTACCTAACTACAACCTATTAGCTAATACCTTACTTTTTCTCTTTATATCTGCCAACTTGTCTGATACTTTGTTCCTCCTATTGACTGGCACCTTACAACTGGCTAGAAGCTTATCATCTTTCTATCCTCCCCTCACATCTTCTAAGTTCCTCACTTCTGCATACTAATATTTAAATAGCTTAGATTCTGATGCATCACCATGCCAGCTACTTTTTCTTAAAGAGACAAATTTCTTATATTGGTTTCTCCTTTACAGGATTGGCGGATCTTAGCATCTATTGATATATTCTGAGAATTGTAGTATGCTGTTTTTAACTTATGATAAAAAGTTTACAATCTATGTACTAGTTGACTTATAGTTATTAGTAACTTTGGGTTTTTAGGTTTTCTTATGACTAGAGTTTCTTGCTTTTATGTTTGGACCTATACTCTATTAAAATAGAGAATTTCCTTATTTTAACAGCTTGAATACTTGAATATGATTTTCTGGTTGTAATTTCTATAACATAACTGTTTGGAGTTGTTTTTTCCACCTACTTATTCTGACTTTTATTAGTTGGAGAGTCTTCCACCTGACTAGTTAGACTACAGTCGCATGAGATATTTTGAATCTCTATAGCATATGCTAAGAGTACTCGTATACCTTATACTATGTAGAAATACAAGTAAAAACTAAATATAAAAAATATAGAATAATAAATTAAATTTTAGAAGCATAATTTGATTAAAAAAAAAATGTTTATTTAATACTATATAAGAAAAGCTAACTATTAAAGATAAAAGTAAAAGTTGAGTAAAATTGTGTTTATATATAATTATAATAATACTTTGTAATTAGATATTTGATAAGCTATATTTGATTATATTTTATTTTTTATTATTTATTCAGGTATTCTGAATATTAAAGACTAAAATACTAAGCTTATATATAATAATACATTAAAAGAGTGGAGTTTATACCTTCTCATATCCCTATCCACTATTTATACAATTCAATTTTGCTAAAATTGTACCCCTTTCAAAAATACTTCAATCTTATATAAACTTTAGGTTGAAGATTCTCCCGCTTCCTGATTATAAGAAAAAGTTCTTGAAGTACCAGCTGCTCTTCTATGCATTATAATATATAGTGCAGTTTCTCTTCTAACATCCTGAAGCTGGATATCTATCCTAGGATCCTCTAACAACATTTGAACTGTAGCTAAAGTTCCACATAGTGCTGCTATATGTAGTGGAGTCGAGCTATATTGGCTAAGAGCGTTAATATTTGCTCTACCATCATCCAATAAGATTCTCACTGCCTCATCACAGCAAAAACATGCTACATGTAGTGGTGTAAACTGTCCCACATTTACTGCATTAACATCCATTCTCTCATCCTGTAATAACATCTTCAAAATTGTCGTATCATCCAATTTTGCTGCTTCATGTAGTGGAGTATTTCCCCTTGCTGTGGGATAGATATTGAGTCTTGGATGCTGTAAGAGTAACTGAACTATATTTGCATCTCTACTCTTCACAGCACACATAAGTGGTGTTAGAGTAGTACCATTTAAAGTACTAATATCAATACGGGAATCAGTAAGTAAGAGGTTCAGAATATCTATCATTTTTTTGTTGATAGATATTTGAAGTGCTGACCATCCACCTGGCTCTGTAGCATTTACCTCAATATCTGAATGCTCCAGTAATGTAGCAACTGCCTCTGGAAATCCAATTTTTGTTGCTATCATCAGAGGTGTTCCATGCTCTTGTAAGGACTTATTAATATCAACTTCATATTCTTTCTTGCTAAGTAATACCTGCATCATATCAACTCTTTTAGCCAAGATAGTAAGCATTAATGGTGTCCATCCGCGCTCATCTGGCACATCTGTATTTATTCCACAATTTAGAAGAGTGCATAAAGTTGTCACACTATATCTCTTAATTACTTTATTGATGACAGTACCTGCAGAGCCAATAAATGAGAGAACTCCACGGTCTAGAAGTGCTTGCACACTAGGAGCATTATTCCGAGAGGCAAAGAAATATAGCGCTCTTTGACCATATATTTTGTTCTGAGTGCGAAAAACAGTATCAATTAATCTATGTTGTAAGAGGTAAGCTAAGCGACGATTTGCTTGCAGGAGGGAGTTCTGATCAGTAATAGATTGAAAATATGAAATTTCAAGGAGAATTTCGTTTGGAAGAGAAAGTAAGGACATTGTAGTGATAGTTTCTCCTGTTTGTTTGACAGATTCTATTAGAATAATATTACAAACATTAGATATTGATAGTGAGAGGAGAGATTGTAATACATACTTGTCCGAATTCTAAACTAGTTAAATAAAGTTAAAAAGAGTAGAAAAATCGGTAAAGCTTAACTTTTCTTATAGAAAAAGTGGTAATTAATATCTTCTTCCTAGAAGAAAATGGAGAAGGGTAGAATATGAGCTTATTTGTTTTTAATCAAATTGTTTTAACCTTATGTGAAGATGCGATTAGCTGGTTGAC
>NW_003298916.1:47284-49590 GCF_000151645.1 Tuber melanosporum
AAGGAGTTCTGATCTGCAATGGATTGGTAACTAGAAATCTCCAAGAGAATTTCATTTGGGAGGAAAAGCAATGAGGCCATTGTAGTAGTACTGTCTCCTGTTTCGAAGTATAGATTTGTTAAAAATATTGCTAATACTATCAGATACTTAGAATAAAGTAGAGAAATAGTACCACATACCTGTAGTATATTGAATGGATAAAATTGTGAGTCAAATGAGAAAAAGGAGCAGACAATATTGACTTGTTCTGAGGAAAGGTAGCTAATTGTTAACCTTTATTGAGAAGAAAATGACTTTAGGACGTTGCAGGTTTGTAATTGTATCTTGTTGGTTGAACAGGTTCACAATGATAAGGGAAGGAGAGAAGCAGACTTGACAGGCTTCTTATATATTTGATATTATACCATTCTATACTAACCATTTCTATAAATGCTCTAGTAACATAGCAAGGCCAGACATACAATTGAGAGCATACCAAAACAACAAAATTAGAAGCACATTTTCACCTCATAGTATTGAGAAAGACTCATCCCATAAAGGCATCACCCAGGGCATTAGTATTAACAAGAGCTAGGGAAAATGGCAACTTTAAATAGGATCACCTCAGAGGAACCGGCTGCTTGGTTACGTACGGTATTTGAACGGTATTCAAGCATGAACTTTCTACAGCAGAGGCGGTAATTCAGCCAACGAATACGAAAACCACTTCCCTTTTGGCATAAGACTTCTGGTAGTTGGAGGGGTGCGGCTGCTGTTAAACTGATACCGCCATGCCAATGCACGGAGATTCCGGGTCGAACGACGTTTTCAATCATTTAATTTAGGGTAGAGCGTGTTGTCGCACTAGGCCAATAACATGAAATGAAGAGTCGAGAGAAGTGCGGACCTGTGAGAACAGATAGCGGTATAGAGGCGAAAGCAGTAGGTTGGGAAAACGAGGTTTTTCTTGTACATTCCTTTTGGTGCCTATCACCAGACTACTTATACCAATAAGAGGTGTCTATATACAGTGATCCGAATCCCGACTTGCCATACTCAACATACTTCCGTCACATTGAAGTAAAATCTTCCACAGATCGAGAGAAACAGTCTCGAGTGATAATGTATGACCAAGGAGTCCGAGATGCGTTAGTCCCTTCCATGTACTCAAACCTATCATCTCAATATACCCACGTCTGGATATCCGCGCGAGAAAACAAATAAAGGGTATGAGAGAAAGTTTATTATCTCTGGATCTCAGGCTTATAAATATCCAAAATTCCCAGACTACATGCGCGCTCAAAAAAAAAAAAAAAAAAGCAAAAATACATGATAGATCAGTAGGGAACACGGCCAAAGGAAAACTAAGGATCATAATTCGCACTGACAGACCCATATTCCTGCCCCTCGAATGTCAAGAAAAATTTCAAGTTCGCTCCATGTGCGATTATCTCAATCTTGAATTCTGCAATGTAGAACATCTCTCCGCCCAAGCCCCTCCTCGCCTGGTGGAATTTGCTCTCAGGAACGGTACTTATGTCGGCGTGGAGGGTGCAGACATTATATACGCCTATAATTGAGTTGTTAGTGCATGCTTCGCCTGACGGGAATTTTTAGTAGCGGGAGGGGGGTTACTGTTTTCAAAATATCTGCGAGGAGCATAATCATTATTGCATGCCACCAGCTTTGCGCTAAAGACTCTCGAGTCTGTTGGGCGGAACGTTCTACAGCATTCAATGGAGACGCGCTTGGGGGTTGTTGCAGAGAGACTCTCGCCCTTTGTCAGGAGCCAGTGCATTTGGCCTGCTTTTTTAGCTTTACGATATTGAGAGCGGGGATGAAGGAACCGCACCTTTCGCGAATCTCTCGCCGGTCAGATCGTCGACGTACATGTCCTGCACAGTATGCTTGGTCTCATCAAAGTGCTCTGACACTGGCGTCCCATAGTGTCGTCGACACATTCTCAGCTGGACAAGGCCTGATCCTTCGCCCTCCAATCCACGGGCAACCGCTCCACGGACAACTGCTGACCAACTGCAGTAGTGGGTTAGTTTATCGAACACACTTTGGGAGCTGGGATGCCTACGGGAATGGTGGTCTCCTAGTCTCAAGACCTCGTGCAACGCAGTATTCTTGGACCTTCTTGAACATATACTCCGATTTTCCAAAACCACCAACCAAAAAGACGTACTGTTTTGTGGACTTTTAGTAACTGCATCAGATATACGATGAGAGGCAAAACCTTTACTCGCGAACCTCTGGATTGCACCACAGCAATGGGTGACAGGAGAGATTTCTTGAAAGGATAGTTGCCCGATGCCATACTA